>NW_002987854.1:691027-729687 GCF_000006295.1 Pediculus humanus corporis | reverse complement strand
CTTTTTTTAATAATAATTCAACTCGTTATTTTGCTAATGAAAACGTTCTTTTATTAATGTTTTTCTCATTCCTTTGTTTTTAACATTCATCCATCATTAAAAAAACAAATAATAATAATAATAATACTTTTCATCATCCCTTTTTTCCATTATTATTATTATTATTAATCGTGATTTTGTTTTTGTAATTTTGGAAAAAAATATAAGAAAACAATCGAAGGGAACGATTCTCATTTTCTTTTTTTTAAATAAAACAAATTTTTTATCCTCCTTTTATTCTCATCCTTTGACAAAAAAGGATTAATTACTTATAGAACGACGCGTTCGTAATAATAATAATAATAATTTTTTTCACGCGTTCGTTCGTTTGTTCGTTCGTTCGCCCACTTTTTTTTTGTGTGTGTAAGGTGGAACGTAAAATAATAATAATAATAATAGTAATTGAGGTTAAATACGAACGCATTATAAGTAAAAAAAGAAAGATGATGATGATAATGATGATGATGATGAGGTTTTTTTGCTCTTTATGATTTACGTCAAAAGCAATTCCCTTTTTCAAGATGAAATTAGAAATGGAACGTCAGATTCAAAAACTTGATCGCGTCAAAAATTGAATAGAAATCAAACGCTTAATCGAAAACGTTATAAAAATAATGATTATATAGGGCGATGACAGAAAAGAAGAAAAAAAAAAAAAAGATTTTTTTTTTCGTAAAATACATGATTAAGTTGAACGTGAAACGTTCGGTGACAATAAAAGATACGAGAGAGTGAGAGTGAGAGAGAGTGGAGATCATAGAGAATGAATACAATGGCTTTAAAAGGATGAAAGTTTTTTTTTTTTTTTTTTTTTCAAAATTTTCAAAGCTTTTCCTACAAAAAAAACCTTTTTAACAATCATAAGAAAATATTATTATTATTATTATTATTATTATTATTATTATTAATAAATTCATGTTTCATTTTTGTCGATTTTCCACAATTTCCACATTTTCCAAAAAAAAAAAAACTAATGTTTACCGTCGTTTTAAAAATTTTTTAACGGATTTTTAATTATTTTAATTTCATAAAGTAAATAAAATAAAAGTAAAAACGATTTGGCAACAATGTTTTTGTTTATCGTCGTTAAAAAGTAAAAACAAAAAAAGTCACAGAGTAAAAACAATAAATAAAAAGATAATGAACGTACAAAAGTTAAACATCTGCGAATTTTAACGGCTAATTAACGGTTAATTATTTAACGGTCGTTCTTTTTTTTAAAATTTGAATTTGAATTTATTACGTCATTAATTATCATTTTCAATTACAAAAAAATAAAACTTTGATGACGTTTTTTTTTTTATATTGATAATTATTAAATGATGATGAAAAGTATAAAAAAAATTTCCGTTGAAAATTTTTGTTTTTTGGTGACGTCACGAAAATGTTTAAAAAAAAAAAAACAATTTTCCAATCGATTTTAATTTTGTTAAAAGAAAATTTTTTTAATCTTTAATAAAATTTGTTCTCTTTTTTCTCTTTTTTACCCTTTGACGCTTTTTTCAAACAAACATTTTTAGATTTTACGTGATAAATCTCTTAACTGTACTTGAAAAGACGCCATATTTGTTTTCTCTTTTTTAAACTTCGTCACCGTTTGTATATATTTTATAATTATTTTTTTTTACTGGTTTAATGGCTTTCGTACAAAAGGTCCCCTACCCTAAAATTTTAAACGGTTAACAAAAATATTTAAAACTTTTAATAGAAAAAAAAAAAATTCAAAATGAATTTTTATTAATAATAATAATAATAATAACGGTAACGTTCGTCGTGATCTCATTCACGTTATTAAAGAAATTTTTTTTTTTTGATTGGATCGAAGGAATTTTTTTTTTTTTCTAATTCATTCATTCTAAACAAACGACAAACGTACAAACACACTTAAATCGAAAGTAGTAGATACGTGTAATAATAAAGATTAAAGAAGCGTGCCAACTTTTGAAAATATAATTCATATATATAAATATTTTTGTTTGTTTCGAGAGTATGATTTCTCATTCCCGAAATAATAATAATAATAATACTAATAATAATAAATTTAATAGAATTATTATAAAAAGGAATTCATCCCATAAAGTATAAAAAAAAAAAAATAAAATTGGGAATTGATAAAGTCGTATCCCGGTTTTCCACCGCCGCCGCCGCCGCCATCACCACCGCCTTCCTCACGCCTCGTTTCCTTGGTAAATTTATTTTCCCCTCCTGAAATATTTTTCCTTTTTAATAAATTCTCAATAAACTCTTTTTAAAAAAAAAAAAAAAAAAACTCTTAATAGACTCTTTTTAAATCCCCGACATAAAAACAATTTTATTACTAAGAAATAAGTTACAAGATTGATGAAAAAGATGGCGGCGGAAGAAGGAGGGGAAGGGAAGGGAAGAAGGGAAAAAAATAATAACATCTGACACGAAAATTGGTCACGATTTCACCGCCAACCATTAAAATTCAATTTTTCTTCTTATAACAAATAATAATAATAATAATAAAAATTTCAATTATCGAATATTTATTCGAAAAATGATGAATTTCTTTTGTTCCCAACTTAAATAATAATAAATCCTTTTAAAAAAAAAATTTTCTCAGGATTAATGACGTCACACGCTAGAATGAATTGACGTCACTTGGATACCTGGTAAATGGTCGTGTGTATGATTTTTCTTCGATGGTTTTCCTATCATAATTCACGTGTTTAACCCATTCCTTTTTCGATTGCTTTAATAATAATGATAGGAGAGAGGTAAAACGTGGCAGAAGATGATATAAGGGATGAATAAGGATTCATTTTCCTCATCATCCTTTTTTTTCGAAATGGGGAGTTTAGAAAATGATTTACGATCGTTTAACTGTAAACATTGTTTTTAAAAATTACTTTTTGTTGTCGGTTCTTTTCCCTCATTTTTTTAATATTTGCACACTGGAATGTTTTTTCATATAATAGGTTACTCGCCTCGAGGTTATTTTATTAAATATGTTTGATTTAGTAGTAGGAGTGGTAGTAAGGGTAGTGGTAGGGGTAGTAGTGATGGTGGTAGTAGCAGCAGTTTTTTTTTTAATCTCTAAATTAATGTTTAAATTTTTTATTTGCCATATTGTCTTGTTTTTTAAAATGGATAAACCGTTCGCACCGAATAAGAAATTTTTTTTTCTTTTTTATTCTTTTGTTCGGTCGTGACGTTTATAACAAGTTCTAGAACAAGATGATGGTGATGATGATGATGATGATGGTTTGTTGTTGAATCGTTGTCGGCCATATAATAAGATCAAAGGAAAGAACAAGAAGTGTCTTTCAATTGTCATTTTATGTAAAAGAATATAAAAAAAAAAGAAAATATTTTTTCTTTGAGACGACAACGACGATGACGACAACCATGACGACACTTGAAAAATAATGAACCGGAAATTAATAATAATAATAATAATAATAAAACTTTTCTTATTGTATTTTATGACAATTAATTTAAGTGTGGATTTCTTTCTTAAATTTTTTTCTTTTTATTATTCTGTGAAAAAATTTTTTTTCTTTGTCATCGATGATTTTATTTATTGATTACTCGAACCTTTTTTTTTTGTTTAAATAATAATAATGATAATAATAATAAAACAAGATATCGAAATAAAAAGAAAATTTTTTAAAAAATGAATTCCAAGTACTTACCACTTACGAAACAAAAAACAAACAAAAATTTTTTCTTAATACCTGAAAAAAAAATTTAAAAAATTAATGATAATATTATCCTTAAAGAAAATTCCTTCCCCTCACTCTCCTCCCCAGCTCCCCTTCCCAGCTCTCCTCCCTGAATTAAAAAAAAAAAAAAAAGGAGAAAGAAACAAAATAAATTTTTCTTTTTTTTTCCCCGGTCGCTTTTTCTTCCTTTTTTTTTTTGTGCTCCCCAAAGGTTGTAAAATAAATATAAGTGGCATTGTAAAAAGAAGAATATTTAGAAATCTATAACGTTTGAGTTTGTCTAACCGAAATTATTAAGCAGAAGCAAAAAAAAGCAGAAGAAAAGAAGCAGAAGAAAAAAAAAAGGGAATGAATGATGAAATCGTCGTTAAGTAAGGACTCTCATTCGAAAATTTTCCTTTTTTTTTTTTAACTCCTGCTGTGATGCATAAGTTTGTGTGTGTGTTTTTGTCTCTCTCTCTCTTCCTCTTTCCCCCTCTCTCTCTCTTTCTATTTATTCATTTCAATTTTTTTTTTAATTTTATAAACTTAAGAATTGGGAACGTAAAGAAAAAAAAAATTCCTACAACTACTACGACTACGACTACTACTTCCGGTTGTTTTGAATTTTTCTTTTTTTAACCGACAAACTTGATGGTAAGAAAAAAAAAAAAAACCGATTGTTATTATTTTATTCAAACGTGTTTGATATCACGTTTGTTGTTGTTGTTGTTGTAACAATTTATCAAATATAAATAATTACATTTTAAAATCAGATAATAAGTTAGATTTATTGAAAACAAGGGCTTACACTTTTTTTTTTATTCTGCTACCCCTTCCTTTATTTTTCACCCTTCCCTTAAATAATAAAGACCTATTACATCGATCATTTCCAATTGTGAACAACAGCTTAGAGAGAGAGAGAAAGAGTGAGTGAGTTATTTTTCATTTAGGGATGCCACCACCACCACCACCGGGAAATTAGTCTTAACAATCACGAAACTTTTTTTTTTTTTTCCAACCGCAAAAAAAAAAAGAAAAGAATTTTTCGCCATATTGAAAATTTAACCGGAAATAGCGTTTTTATTTGAACTATAGCTCGTTTAAATCAGGTATACGATAGATAGTATTTCCGGTTGAATAAAATAATAATAATAATAATAATTTTTTCGTTACGGTTAAAATTTTTTTACTTTTTTTTGTTGTTCGTGACGCTAAAAATTTTATTGAAATTTTTTTTTTAATTTTAACGTTTACAAATCACGAAAATATTATTAAAATAGTTATCATTATTATTATTATTATTACTGCGTTTTCTTTATAATTTTTAATTAATTTTTTTTTTCGTTTCGCACGTCATTTTGTATTTTTTGCTCCGGTTAATAATAATAATAAATTGATTTTTTTTTTTCTTTTTATGGAGGAGGAAAAAAAAGTTAGAATTAAAATTTTATCTTTTCTGGTGATTTTCCAAAAGAAAAAAAAAAAAAGAAAAAAGAAAAAGAAAAAAGAAAATATCGTGTCAAAAGTAAATAAAAAATAATTTTATGACTGACTCGAGTGAATTATTAACATTAACAGGAAATAGTGCCATTTCACGTGAGCAACAACCCGATCCCGTAAAGATGATTACGACACACTTCCTTTTTATCAGACATAAATAAATAAAATAAAGAGAAAGACAAGTTAATTTTACAATTTTTGATATCCCTTTAAGCACGTGCCTTGTTATCACCACCATTACCACCACCGTCACCATCCCCACCACCACCACCACCGCCATCACCATCACCATCACCCTCTCAATTTATTTAGTTTAACTTTTAAGGATTAGTCACACACGGTGGTGGTGGTGGTAGCGGTGGTATACAAATAACACATTCTTATTTATTTATTTATTTACTTATTTATTTATTTTTTTTTTCTAGAACCTTCCTCTCTACGAATACACAAAAAATGGGTGTGGGTACGAGTAATTCGGTACTACAAGCGTAGGTGGCAACAGCGGAAAATAAATAATTAAAATATTTTTAAAACAGATTGATTCGAATAAGTCGTATGATTATTATCAATCACCCTAATAATCATCCCCCTTATCACTTTTTTTTAATCCCCCATTTTAATCAACGGTGCGAAAAGATTTGTAAACACACACAAAATTATATCGAAAATGACATTTTTTTTTTTTTTAATTCCAGGATTAACCGCATAAAATCCCTTCTGGAAAAAAAAAATTTTTTTTATTTAAAAATCACACCTGGATTAAAAACGTGTGAACCTGAAAATTTTAATCCTTTACTTTTCTACTCCCCAGAGGAGATGGACGAGAAGGAGGACGAGAGGGAAGAGAAAAAGGAGGAGGAAGAGGAGGAGAAGGAGAAAGAGGAAGAAGAGAAGGAGGAGGAGGGTGGATATACAAATTAAAAACTTTTATAATGTGTGTAAGTGATGATGTTCATCACGGTTGTGTAAATAAATTTTGTTATTTGATTCCATCATCAGAATAATAATAATAATCGAAAACTATTCATTATAAAAGAGGGATGATGATGATGATGATGATGATGATGATAATAATGATGATATCGAAAGGGTGTACGATGGTACAAACACCATATTTTTTTTTTATACCCGAGAGAAAGAGTTGTAAAAAAAAAAAAAATTTTCTTTTTATACATAAAAGAACCTTTTTTCCCGTATAAAATATCTAAAATCTTTTTCCTTTCCTTTTCCTTTTAAAGGAAAGAAAAACGGATAAATTTATCACTAGTAAATAAAATAAAAAATTTTAACCTTTTAAACAAATTAGTCTTCTTCCACTTCTTCTTCTTTTTCATAAAAAAGAGAGAAAAATTTTTTCCAAAAGATAATAAATCTACCCTTAAAAAATTTAATTAATTAAATTAAAATCTTTTTTTTTTTTTTTTTTTTTTTTTTATTCAACAAGAAAAAAAACACAACAATCATAATAATAATAATTATAGTTAAAAAAAAAAAATTTGAACAAAAATATTAAAATACCTTACCTAAACCTTAATTAATTAATTAATTTAATTAAATTTTCCCCCCCGGGAAAAAACGATCGATCGAAATCGTTTCGTTATCACATCCGCCATTTTAAAAAAAAAAAAAAAGTTTGTTTTGATTTGATAATATTTTCAGTCTTGATAATTATTTATAAATAAAATCTCCGTGACTTTCTTTCTTTTCTTTGAGGAAATAAAAACTTTCCCGAAAAAAAGAGATTTTCTCGTAAGATGAAAATGGCGGATTCGTAAAACATTTTTCCTTTGATTTTAATTTTTTACGATTGGATGGCTGCTTTTTTTTTACTGCTCGCGATCGCTTTCGCTCTGACTTTTTTCAAAGAATTCATAACGAAATAATTTGCAAATGCCGGACAAACGGAATGAATCGCATTTATCGCACCCACCTGGAAGCCAAAAATCAGTCGAAAAAGGTTTGTTTTTGTGTTTGTACGAAAGCGTTTGTTATTGTTTTTAAATACATACGAATATCGTGTGAGGTAAATAACCGGTTGTGTGATCGTGAACACCAACTTTCGACAAAGCACTTTGTACAAACGTCGACGGTGAGGGAGCAAACAAACTTGATTTTTTCAATTTCGCCATTTTCGTCGCAACAAATCCGGGTAAAACCGTTTGTATGACGAGTCCTTTGTCTTTGTATTCCGTTCTCAATTCGTCGGAAAATTTTTCCACGTAACGCTAAAACACAAAAAAAAATGAAAACAATGACGACAAATGACCCCCCATCCTTCTCCCCACGTAACAATTTCTAAAATTAATTATCATTTACTTTCGTCGCTGCGTATACGGTCAACATTGGTGAGGGAAGAAGAGCAGAAGCAGAAGATATATTTATAACGACGCCATTTTTACGTTCTACCATTTTCGGCATGACGACATCGCACATTTTCGTCACGGATACGATGTTTGCATTTATCAAAGCCGTAAAAAATTTTGCCCTGTTAAAAAAAAATTAATGATAATAATGATAACGACGATTCCTACTGATAACGTAAATTTTTCTTATCGCATTTTTCTTACTTATCGGGTATATCTAAGAAAACTTCTGGATAACTGTAACTTATACCGACATTATTGACCAAAACTCCGATTTCCAGATTCGATAATGAATTTTCTATCGTTTCGTAAATCGATACATCCTGTGTGAAATCAACCGCGATAACTTTGGTCGACACGTTGTATTTAGCTTCTGGAGAAAGAAACGAAAAAATATCCGATTTTAATTTATTTTTTTTCTTCTTATCATTGATGATGATATGTCGCATCGGTCGTTATCAGTGATAACAAACTCATCACATTCGGACACCGATAAGAAAACTTTTCCTCTTTTTTTTGGGGGGGGCGGGAGTGTGTTGAATTCGTTACCTACCTATTTCTCCAGCGCATTCGTTTAGTTTATTCATATTTCGACTTATTAAAACGACGTTCATTCCCAATTCGCCCAACTGAAAACAACAACAACAATAATAATAATTTCATTCCATAGAGTATGTGAATGCGTGAGGTTTTTTTTAAAAATGAAAATTCAATAGGTACTCACCGAGTTGGCATACGCTTTGCCGATTCCATCCGTGGCACCCGTCACGACTGAAATAAAAAAAAAAAAAAATTATAAATGATGATAATAATAATAATGATAATAATAACGGTGTTTTTTTTCCTATTTCATTTTACGAAGTTTAAAAAAAAAAAAAAAAAACAATTATCAATCAAAAAAAAATTAATAATAATAATAATAATAAAACTTTCACTTTTTTTTCGTCCGGATGCCTCCATCTAGTTTGCTATTTTTTATTATTATTATTATTATTATCATTTATTTTACGTTCTTCTCCTCTACCCATTTATTTCTCCAATCGAACACACGCACACACGCACACGCACACGCAAAAAAAAGAAAAATTCGTTTCGGACCAATTTTTTTTTTTTTTTTCCTCCTATTTTGCGTGCAAGACAAATTTGACGTGATTTATTATCGTTTGTTGACCGTTTGTTCGTTTGTTTGTTTGTTTGCTTGTTTGATTTTTAATGGTTAAATAATTATTATTAAATCATTGTGTGTGCATATAATAAATAAGGCTACTCCCCTTAACCGTTCCATTTCCCTCCCCGTACGGAAAAAATAATAATAATAATAATAATTTTCGGTTTAGTTTTTTTGTTTATGACGTAATTAATACGCGTAATTATAACACGTCATAAATCATTTTTTTTTTTTTTTTTAAATCGTTCCGCGGATTTCATTTCAAATTTTTTTTTTTTACAATTTTCTTATGGGAATGACATAACACGACAACAACAACAATAATAATAATAATAATAAATCACACCTTAATTTAATTGTTTTTTTAATAAATGGATAATATTATAAACAATTTACTATTATTATTATTATTATTATTTTGTTTAAATAAAAATGTAGGACGATAGAAAAAGTTTTTGGAAAGTTTTTTTAAGTGCATATATATATATGGTTCGTTAATTTTAACGTTTTAAATAAAAATTTATTTATTTATTTACATAATTTTAAATTTCATTCGAATCCTTTTTACAATAATAATAATAATAATAATAATAAAGTTTAACATTCTTTCATGACTTGCACGTTTTTGTTACAGAAAAAAAAAAAACCGTTACGCAAAAAAAAAATACAAACGAACGACGACGACGACAACCGAACTAGTTTTGCTCTTCTTCTTCGTCTTCTGCTTTTAACCCGCGAAAAATTTCGTCTGGAGAAATATTTACAAAAAAAAAAACAAGGGTACTAGTTTCAAAAAAAAAATTTAACCTTTGATAATAATAATAATTACTACGAGAACGAAAGAATAATCGAGAGAAAGTTAAATGAGAAAGTAAAAAAAATAATAAAACCGCGAATTTCATCCATCATTTGAACTCCATTCTGGAAATTGCTGGAGAATAATTTTTTATTTTTTTGTGCGTGCGTGCGTGCGTGTGCGTGCGTGAGTGTTCGACGGTTCGTTTGAAAATTTATAAAATTATATTTTTTAAAATCAACTCACCTGCCCATTTTCCTCTTTGCTTGACAAGAACATCTTTGTTCATCGAACATTTAACGCAATTGTAATAAACAAATGTTGCTAGTTTGAGTGCGATGTGACAACCAAAATACAAAACGCTGAGCAATCCAATAACTTCCAACGGTGTCATTTTTTTCTATATAAATAATAATAATAATAATAATAATAATAAACGATTATTCCGAATCGATTGGTTTTTCTCTCATAACAGTAATAATAATAAATTAATCAAATAAATAAAATCTTTGACACATAATAAACAAAAACGTGTAACAAACAACAATTAAAAATAAAATAAAAACAAACAAATAAACAAACTGCGAACGCGATAGAATAGCAAACAAAAAAAACTTTTTCCTATGAGTAAAAAAAAAAAAAAAAACAACCGTACAAACGGTAAAAGTCTTTCACCGCTCCTAAAAAAAATTATTTTTATCGTTTCTTATTGGTTGTTCGTTTTTTTTTAATCGTAAAAGTGCGATTATGGTGGCACTCCTAAACAACCGACACAATTGCACCACTACTACTACATCCTATTTGAAAATTATAATGAAAGTTTTTTGCCGAGTTCTCGCGGTTTGAATAATTTCTCCGTGTCGGTAATAAGTCATAAAATTTTTTGCCGATCATTCTTTACCACCACCATCATCACTACCACTACCACCACCAAGATCAACTTCCTGCTGTTGTTGTTGCTGTTTTTTTTTTTTTTTAATTATAATAAAAAGACCAACAAACAAACGGGAATGATTAGAGCAACGTGTTAAATTTAAACTAAAGCATTTTTAATTTTTTTTTTCGGGGGGGGGGAGGGAGGAAAGTAGAAAGCATGGTGGTGGTGTGTGCGTGTCAATGGCATAAAGAAAAATACGAAAAATCTCATTTGGTAAAATTAAAGAGAGAAATTAAGTTGCCGGGAGTGGTGGTGTACTTCTGTAATCTAACTTCTTGGAAGCATCAACTTGGATGCCTTGGGGGAACCCGAGGTAGCTAGGTTGAGTTCAAAAAGGGGAAAAATCGGTCCAAAAGTGTTTAAATCTTGGGAGTGGGAGTTCAATTTTAGCTCGTCTTAACAAGAACAGAAAAGTTCCTAGGTAAGGGAATAAGTGACTTAGCATATTCTTTTCTAGGCATTGGAGATACGCCGGCCCTTGTTCGAAGGGATGAAACTGGGTACTTGATTCAAATAGGGAAAATACGGGCCTGCGATGTGAAAGGAAGACAAATGAACGATCAACGGGATTCGCAACCTCATACATCTCTCCCTCTCTCTCTGGAAACTCGCAGACTCTGTGGAAGAGATCCAGACAGTTTCTCAAAGAGTAAAAAAGGAGGAAGTACCGGGATCTTTTTCAGGTAAGATTCCCACTTTCGCGAGTGTGAACCTGATGGTTCTAGCTCAGGGTGGGGTCGAAGCTGAAACACGTCAAGGAGTTTTATCCCACACTCTCCCTGCTATCGGGTGGGGAAGTTACTGCGAAATGATGCATTTTTCCCGGGTAAATAAAACAAAAAAATTAAATAAAAACCGGAAATCGAAAATAATTTACGACTTGCACTAATTTTAACGAAAAATTTTGCGTACGACATGCGTAAAAGTAAAAATAATTTTATTAGTCTAGTCTAGTCTAGTCTAGTCTAGTGTGATTTAGTCTAGTCTGATAAAATTTGAAATGATTTTTATTTATTGGCCTTAAAATAAAAAATTTTAATTCAAGTATTGTTTCGTTTTTAAACGATTGCAATTATTTTCTTTTATTTTATTAAATATTTGATCCATTCCCGTGACATTTGACCTTTTTAAAAATATTTCAACCTCAAATATTTTATTACAATTTAACGCGAATGATAACTAAAACTAGTAAAAAAAAAAACTTTTGTTTTACCTTCATTCGAATTTCTAAAAAAAAAAAAAACAAAGCTTTAATTTTGTTGCTTCATTTCCGGTTTGTATTATTTCATTAAAAAAAAAAAATTTCAACGTGTAAAAAGAAAATTTGAATATTCAAAATTGGTGACCCCCGAACAAACAAAAATTTTTTTTTCGTTTTTGAAAATTTTAAATTATAATTAAAAGCAAAAAAAAAAAAAAAAAAAAAAACTACAGACGAATACGTCAAACGGTTAAAATTTAATTAATTATTTCCTTTTGTCGTAATAATAAAAGTTCAAAGTTCAAGGGTTAAATTTGACCAATAAAAAAAAAAAACAAAAATTTTTAAACTGATTTTTTTTTTTTTCGAATTGAAAGTTCGAAACGTTTGTTTGACAAACTCAAAAACGTTTTTTTTTTTTCGTGTTAAAATTCCTCTCCTTCCACGTTCGATATCTAATGACACGAAAAAAAAAAATTTTTTTTTGTTTTTAATACTTAAAAATTCGTTACGACGACTCTCATCACTTACAGACTTTTTTTTTATTATTTCTTTTCGAATTCGTCTTTTATACTTTAAAATTTTTCGTTACGTTCGTTCGTTTGTTTGTTTGTTTGTTTGTTCGTTGTTCGATTCGTACTTTCTACATCTCGTTCCTTTTAAAATTTGAATAGATTTATGAATTTTTTTTTTTTTTTTACGTAATACACGAATAAAATTTATAATTAAACCTCTCGAAAATTCAATTACGTAATAGGTAAATCAAAAAAATTTGAATTTTTTTTCTTATCGTAAATTTTTTCTTCCTATCACGTGTCACAAAAAAAAAAAACCGTAAAAAATTTATTGACACGACGTTTTTTCTTTTTTCTTCTCTCATCATTTTTTTAACAATATGTGTATTATATATATTTGAAATAATAATAATAAAAAGTAGGACAAATTTTTTTTTGTTATAAATAAAAATTAAAATTTAAAAAGTCATCAAAAAAAAAAAAAAAAATTAACTCGATTTGCAAAATGGCCGTCGACGTTTGATTAATCAGCAAATTTTTTATTTTTTTTTATAACCGAAATTTTTTTCAAATCGAAAGTTGAACGTCCTTAAATGAATACAAATTTAATATATTTTTATATAAACAATTATTTTCATTAAAATTAAATCATCTGAAATTTATATAAAATCATAATGATGATGATTTTCAATCGGCAACCGTCAACCGTCAACGGTTATTTTTATTTATTTGAATATTAACGTAATTTTACATAACAAAATTACGTTTTAATATATAAAAATTATTCGTCTTCTAATGACACGTTTAAATCGAATTATATCATTCGATAATAACATGATGATAATAAATTACAAAAAAAAAAAAAAAAAAAATTTTAGTTAAATGAAAAATAAACACAACCGAAGACACAACAATGGCCGTTCCGTAACGTGTCTAAAAAAATTTTTAATTTCCTTCTTTTAAAAACAAAAAAAAAAAAAACGAGGAAATTGTTTTCCGGAACGGAAAATCATTCACGTCATTAACGTCAAATAAAATTTTAATACGAAAAAATAATAATTCGAATTCAAAAAGAAAAAAAAAAAACGCCGTTAAAAAATAAAAATGTAAATAACGACGCCATGTTTGTTTGTTTGTTTTTTTTTAAAATAAATTTTAATAATAATAATAATAATAATAATTACCCTCATTTTAATTACACCCGAAGTGTATAAATAAAAATCTTCCAAGTAAATTCTCAACACGTCAATCATTGATTATTAAAATATATGTATTTTATTATTATTAACACAAAAAATAAAAACGATTAATTAAATCAATTAAATAAAAATAAAAAAAAATGAAAATAAAAATGCTGTTGTTGCATTGTTAATTATCGAACGGCTGACGCGAAACAAAATGTCTGCCGTCGCGCATGCGCAAATGAAACTTTCGATTCGAATTTGATATTTTAACAAAAAAAAAAAAAATTTTTTACTTATGTCGTTATCAAAAAAGGGAAATATAAGAAAGTTAATTTTATGAATAAGTTAAATAGATATAAAATAGTTCAATTAATAATTATTATAATTGTTTTTCTTTCTGTTTGCTTAGCGATTTTTCATTATGTCATTGTTGATGGAATTTTTCTTTTTTTTTTTTTAATTTACCTGTTGTTTTTTCTAGAATGTTCTCGATATATGTGCATATGAATATTTTATTTATTTAAAAATTTAATTAATAAATAAATTAAATAAGTTTAATAAATTTACGCGGTGTTTACCCGCGAAAAAAAAAAAAAATAATTGGAAAATTTATTTACCGGAAGTAAATTCATTTACGTTAATTTTAATTTCCTTTTTATTTATAATTATCGTTAATTTGTTTTGTATTTAAAAAACAACCCGAAATTTTATATGTAAATTAATTATTATTATTATTATTATTATTATTATTATTATTATTATTATTATTTTAATTTCGAAATTTCGTTGGTGCTGCTGCTTTCGAAGAATGTGGGTTGCATACTCACGTGACACGATTTCCCGAATTGTTTCTTCTTTTTAATTCTTCAAAATCTTCTTCGAATTTCTTTTTGTTGAATGAGACTTGGCTCCCAGTGCTCCCCGATTATTTCCAAATTTCTGTATTTCAGCCTTTTGTCTGCTTCTTTGGCTGTCTGGTGTTCGAAGTACGGATACTTCCACAATTATATTACATTATTTTTCGGAATTATGTCTCAGGATGATATCCGGTTTGTTGGTTGGCACAGTTTTGTCAATGTGGATTTGTTGATATTATGGTCCCTTCTGTCGTAACCGGGCTTGGAATGTGGTTGTACCATCTCTTGGCTTTTCCGTCTATTCCATATTCACAACAGATATTCCAATGGAGATGCTCGCTCTTAAGTTATTTTTGAGATTGGGCTTTGCTATCATAAGTCGTAAACTGCCATTCTTCCAATTCGTTTTCTTTCTTCTACAATTGTCCTCGCTTTTTTGAGAACTCCTCCCTTCTCCTAAGGTTGGATGCTGTTGATGGGATTCCATGTACTTTTCAATCCCGACAATGGCAGTCTATGAACATCAGCTTTCAAATGCAACGTACCATTTCCAGAATTTTCCTTGTTCTTAGGTTCAAATGCGTGATTTCTTCTGTCGTCCAATCCACGAAGCCAAAACCTTGATTCTATTACAGGAACTACTGATGTACCAAATGCATTAATTTTGTTTTTTCTGCCATCTCAAAATTTTCTTCTTTCCCAAAGTATTTGCTCCAGGATCAAGTTCTCTGATGTTATCCTCTTGATATTCTTTATTTATTTATTAAATTATTAAATAAATATCTCTTCTTCCTATGGTTTATCATAGCACCTAAATAAATTTAAACAATTACTGTGACGTCATCACAAATATTAAATTTAAAAAAAAAATTTTCCTGTCCAAGTAATTAGCAATTATCTATCATTTGTAAAATTGATAAGAGAGAGAGAGAGTGTTATCAACGGATTATTTGATAATAATAATAATTAATAATAAATAAAAAAAAATTAAAACTTTTTATTTATTTATTTTTTTATATATTTTTTTTTAAAATTATTTATTTATTATTTATTAGTCATTCACATAAGAATGATTTTTTTTTTCTTTTTTTTTTTTTTTATCAAGTCAGTCTAGAAAAGCAAAATCGACAAGCAACAGAAAAAAAAAAAAAATTTTTTTTTTCTTTTTTTTCCTTTTTTTTTATTACACAATGATAATAATCATAATAATTTAAACAAACAAACATACAAAAAAAAATTAATAAATAAATAAAAAAGAAAATAATAATTAATTAATTAAGCTATTCAACCGGGAAATAATTATTTAAAATAATAATATTAATAATAATAATTTATTTTTTAAATAATAATTTTACCATTATTATCGTTATTATCATTATTATTATTATTATTATTATTATTATTATTATTATTATTATTATTATTATTTCGGACGTTGTGTCGAATGCACTTTTAATAAAAATTTTAATTTTAATTTTTTTTTTTTTTACAGAAAAATATCGACGGAGCGAATCTAATAACACTTTTATAATTTTTTTTTTTTTTTACTATCATTATCATTATCATTATCATTATCATTATCATTATTATTATTATTAATAAACACAAACAAACTCTATAACACCATAAAATAAAAATTTTTAATTTTTTTAAATAATAATAATGATAAATTTATTTATCGAAAAAAAAAAAACGAAAAAGAAAATGGCAAGATTCGTCACTTTTTAAAAAAAAAAAAAAATTTTTTTAATCAAAATTGAAAAAATCATCATTATCATCAATCAATCAATCAATCACTACTACGTATACACATTTTTATTTTTTTTATTTTGGAATGAATTTTAAAATGCAATCAAATAAATATTTTCTTACGGAAAAATTATAATAATAAACAAAAAAAGAAAAAAAAACACGACAAATTTCACGCCATCTTTTATAGCGAAATACAAAATGGATGCCGTCGACGTCACCGATGACGACAACAACGACGACGACGACGTTTAAATGTTTGTAAACAAACAAAAAAAAGCGCGGGAAAATCATATCGTGCTTATATATACATACTTAAAGAAAAAAAAACCTGTTTTATAACAAACTGGAAAATTTTTTCGTATGTGCGATTTTAAATATTATTATTATTATCATCAATATTTATATTATTTACATATATAAAAAAAATTTATTTTTGCGTGCTCTCGTGCGCGTGCGTTTATTTATTTATTGAAAAAAAAACTTTTATTATTTACAATAAATTTTTAAAGTGCTTTTAAAAAATTTTCTTTTTACACTTCATATTTTGGCATCGATTATTTTTATTTATTCGAGGGGGGGGAGGGAGAAGGGGGAGGAGGAAGGGAGGGAAAAGAGAAGAGGGGGCGGGGCAAGAGGGATTTCCCAGTTTATAAAACAGGTTGTACAATTTTCTTTTTTTTTTACAATCAATTAATAATTCGTTTAAGAAAAAAAAAAAGAAAATTGAACTACAAAAAACGATATTTTTCACACGTTATTATTATTATTATTATTTATCGAAAATAAGAATGTATAAAAAAAAAAAAATTTTTTAAATGCTTTCGAAACAGTCTTGAAAAAAAATTTTCCTTATAATAATAATAATAATATAAATATTAAGGACGAGAGAATGTTTTTATTATTATTATTATTAAATTATCCAATGGGGAATGCCCTAATACTTAAATGCATTATAAAAAAAAAACGTTTGAAAGGAAGGACCTTTTCCATTTTGATTTATTTCAAATTATTATTATTATTATTATCATTTCTATTTCCTCTTTTCCGTTATCTTAGATTAATTTAATCTAACGATTATCTTAAACAAACAAACGACAACAACAACAACGATTTTATCGGATTCGAATTGATAAAAAACAGAAAAAAACATTGATCAGACTGATTATTCGTCAATAATAATAATAATACTAGAAAATTGTGTATAAAAAAAAATGGCCCACTCATAAATATGATGCTAATTAATTGAAGCAGAAGAAAAACGCAATGAAACAAAAAAAGAAAATTTTTTTCTTTTACGAACCCACCCATCCCCCCATCATCTTTCCCTTTCGATTTTTTTTTTTAACGTGTCGTCTGCTTCTTACAATAATAATAATAATAGTAAATTTATGCATTTGTATAGATGTATAGATGACGATGGTGATGATGATGATGATGATGATTTATCATAAGAGTTTACCGTTCGAGTTTGTTGTTTTTCATATTTTTTTTTTTTTTAATTTTTTTTTTTTTTTTTTTTTTTTTATAAAAACTACAATGACGTCATATAATTATCGATAAATTTTTCTTTTCATTCAAAAAAAAAAAAAGAAAATTCATATACCCTATTTACAAAACGTTTTTAAATTTTAAATGAGAGATAGATAGAGAGAGTGAGAAAGAGAGAGAACGTAAAAAAAAAAAAAAAGGAAAACTTTCTTATATGCTGCATATTTTCAATTAAAAATACGCTTTACGAATTACGTCACGATTTCGTTCGATTAAATAAATCGATATATCGAATTTTTTTTTTTTTTTTTTTTCATTTACACCCCCGATAAATTTGATTCGTTGATTCGTTGATGATGATGATGATGATGATTATAATTATTATTTTAAAATTACAAAAAATAAATAAATAAATAAATAAATAAATTTTCTTTTTTCTTTTCTTTCCCCCCGCCTTTCCCTTTTTTTTCTCCCCCATCTTCCCCCTTTTCTCATTAACTCCTCCGAATTTTGTAATTTAAAAAACGTAAAATAATAATAATAATAATAATAATAATAATAATAATAATAATTCGTGTGCGTTGTCAATGACAAAAAAAAAAAAAAAAAATAATTTTAAAAAAAATAAAAGAAAAATCATTTTTCGTCAACCGAAGTAAAAGAAAAAAAAAAAAAATTTTTTCTTCCCGTTCGTAACGAAACGTTCGTGTGATGAATACGCACGTTCTACATGATAAATAAATATATAAATAATTCATTTTTCCGAAACTTTTTTTTTTTTTTTTTTGGTATCGAATCACAATCAATCATCACTTATTGTATCCGTTATAATATTTTTTTTTTTTTTTAAAAGTATTTAAGTCTTTTATTATTATTATTATTATTATTATCATTATTATTATTAATAAAATAAATTGTTCATCGATTAAATAAATAAATATTTCTGCTAATGAGAACTTAAATTGTCATCCATTGGAACAACGTTATTCATGTTAGGAATGGTTCCGTTTCCCTGAAGACCCAACGTCGGATTTTCGTTGCGTTCTAAACCGCCACCGCCACCGCCACCACCTCCTCCTCCTACTCCCATGCAAGCAAATCCGTTTTCGTTTCCGCTTCCGATCATTGTTCCCTCGTTGATGTTGTTGTCGCTTTCGAATCGAACGTATCCGTTTATGTGACCGTTCGATGATATATATATGTCGGGAGTCGGACCCAAACCTATCGGCGTGGGAGTCACGGCTCCCGCAGACGTGAATCCGGACGAATTGGCAAGAGCTTCGATGGCTTCGTACAGGTATAGATAATCGTTCTAGTGAGTTAAAAAAAAAAAAAAAATGTTAATGACACGACACGACACGGGAACGTCTGTTTGGTTTTTCTCTCGTTCGCTTTAAGAAAAATTCAAACCGACTTACCACAGCAGACCAAATTCCTAAACGTCTCATGTGATAGAGTTTTGCAAACATGTATATATCAACGTGGCTTTCGTGAGTTAACTGTTTGCAAGCAGACGTGAGCAAGCAAAAAGTTGCTGCTTCCGTACCTCCGTACCTGAAAAATCAAATTCTTTTCTCGTTACCAATGTTCCAGTATAAAAAAAAAAAAAAATTTCAATAGCAAAAAGGACTTTCGCAGGGCATTTCATCCTACCTGTCGACGACGATGACGGGACCGTGTTGCGTTTCCTTATTCCACTCTTGTACTTTTTTTATTAGATCGAAAACTTTGTGAAGCGGAGAACAAGAATGAGGCCAAGATGGAAAATGAAATATTCTAACCGGTAAATCGTAATCGTCTTGAGCGGATTGTAATGCGAAATCTTTCGTCGTGCAGCCATTTTGTTCGCTTTCGACCACGAGTTTCACTTTGTAATTTTCACCCTCTAAAAGGTTTTGATCCGTCGGCCAAAATATATTCAAATCCTGTTCGTTACGTTAAAATTAATAATGTTTCCTTTTTGTTATCAAAAAGGTACAAAAAATTAATAAAAAAAAGAAAAAACTTAAACGACATACTTGACTTTCCGTGCTGGTTAGAAGAACGACAGTTTGTGCGCTGTGGTCCCAAACCATTTGCCAAAAATCCATTATTGTGTTTTCTAATGGCGTTTGCGTGATTATGAATTCTCTCATTTTATGATATCCGATGAGCCAAGTTGCATTTATGTAATCGCTTCCATCTACTCCAGGTTTCGGAGTCAAATGAACTCGAAAACATTCCATGGGTACAATGTCGTTATTTCTATTCTTATTTATATTGACTGGTTTCCGAGCTGATATTGTATTATAATCTTCGGCTCGGAAGGAAGTGACCAACTGATAAAAAAAAAGCGATTCAAGAGCAAATTTTAACCCTCACGCAAAATAACCAATTACAAACCTCGAGAGAGAACAAAACCTGTACATATGACCTACCTTGTATTGATTGTCGAGAACGATACCCGGCAATGATTTGTCGCATTGAGGATTCGCTACCATCGTCGATAGATACCGCGACAAATACCCTTGGTGTATATTTGTTTCTCCACTTTCGATTGCTTCGACCAATGCGTCGTGTATGAACACATACTGTTCTTCTGTTTGGACTAGAAAATTACGTTGCGTTCGTATGTGCCGAAGAAATCCGTATATGTTGACTTCTCCCTTAGCTCTTATTTGTTTGAGCATGGCATCTAGGACGATATAAGCACCCGTTCTCCCGACTCCGGCACTGCAATGAACGATTATCGGTCCAGCATCGGGCGGATTAGCTGCCGAAGATTTGCTCACGAAACGCAAAATCGGAAGGGGATGATCAGGAGTACCGTGATCGGGCCAATTCGTATAATGATATTGAAGAACTGTCCTCTCCTGAACGTTACCCTTTTTTTTCTTAATCTGTAATTTTTTTTTAAAATCGAAACTTAAATTGATTGAACCTCCCCGTCCTTTTTTTCCTTTTTTTAAAAAAATGATTCTCACTCTAAGATGACGTATTTGAAACGTTCGAATCGTATACGTTGCCATTATGTCCTCTCGAACCATCGTGACACTTATCACGCCATAAACTTCGGTTCCTTCTTTCGGCCAATACATGTCGCATTTTCTCTGTAAATCACGTAAAGATAATCGTAAATGACTACCCTCTTCCCGTCTACCACACCACCCCCCCGCAACACAGACATTACTTACTCGGCCTCTTTCTATGAGATTCGTTATCATGACGATAATTCCGACTCTTTGTTCCCAAACCATACGCCAAAAACAATTGAATGTTGCCGGAAGAGGACCTTGAGTTCCAATATAGGCTCGAGATCTTTGAAATCCGTCGATATAATTGGCATTGAGATATTCCGTTGATTTTTTCTGACCTGGAAGCGGGAGCAAATGAACTCTCGTGTGATCGTCTGAAAATTATAACCAACAACAAAAAAAAATCAATATAATTTTTTATTAATTTATGTACATAAGTATAAATATTTTATTTCTCTCTCTCTCTCTCTCTCTCTCTCACTCACATGCTAAAATGTTCAAATAACGATTTTTCATTTTGTTGTCCGGTAATTGAGAATTAATTACGGTGTGACCTTCCGTCGGCGAGTTCTGTATAGTTTCGTATTCCTTACTGAACCCGATGTCTCCATCCGAATGAAGACTAGCCACGTGTTTAGCAAATAAATGAATCGGAATGGCAGTATTGACACCGTTTTCCTTGTGCTGGTCCCAATCGCAAGCTGTAGGCACGGACATGGATGTCGGATCGTCCAAATAATAATAACTCGCTTTAAAACATTTTCTGAAAAAAAATTTTTTCAATACATGTATCGACGTTTCGGTTAGCCCAAGGGATTTTTCTTTTGTTTTCATTACTACTACTGACTTCCAAACGACAAGAACGGACAAAGCAACCAATAATGCAGCCACGACGCATATGAGACCTGCTATCATTCCCGCACTCAATTCGTTCGAGACTTGACTCAGTAGGGGCGTATATTTGTCACATTCTGTTTTTACAAATATTCTTCTCGTTCCGGATAACGAACCTCTGATCAATTCTTTATCGTAGTAAATACTCTTTGTCCCTGCTTGAACTTGGATCTCGTACAAAGTATCCGACGTCAAATTCGTTAACAACGTTTGAAACTGTATAAAAAAAAAACAAAATAATAATAATGATAATAATAATAAATTAAAAGGTTCTCCCGCGTACGAATGTTTTTTTTATAATTTACAAAAATAAATCAAAGATGAAAGGATATTTTTATTTGAAAAATTCTCTCCTGCAGGAAGATATATATATATAAAACGACTAACCAATCCCGTGTTATTTCCCAATGATTCCGCTGGAGTAACGGATTTTTCTTCGAATTCGCTCGAATCGTAATTCCTGTACAAAATAAAATATTGATCGACCGATATGTAATAATCGGCCGGTTTGGGCCTTTTCCATTCAACGAACAACGTGTTGTTGCTTTGGCACGTTAAATTTGTTATTGTCGGAGCGCTCGGACCCCCAACATCCGTCCTGTACCTGACCGAATCCGATTGAAGTCCTTCATTTTTCCACGTGTATGCTTTCACCCAAATTTTATATTCCGTATACGGTCCTGGAAAAAAAAAAGAAGAAAAACAAACAAAAATAAAAATGAGTTTTTTTTTTTTGTTACCCATCATTATTCTATCGTTTCGAATCGTTGAATGAATTTTTTTTATCATCATTATTAAAAACGGAATCGTAAAATTATTATTATTATCATTATTATTATTATCATTATTATTATTATTAATATGCAATAATTGCAATCGCGTATTCCATTGTTCGATCGATTGTATGAAACAATATATGTGTCTGTTTGTTACGTGGAATCATCGACGAAAAACCGTTAATATAATAACATTCGGACGTTTTTATCTGAACGATCGATTTCCCTTTTCCTCTCCCCTCCCCACTACCACCATTACCTATTAACAAAAACACCTGCTAAGAGAAACTAATAATAAAACAAGAAAACCCCCCCCTTTTTTGTTATTTTCGAAACCGAAAATAAGAAACATTTATTATTCGGAACCATGGACAAACAAACGGAAATTCTCGAATCGTGGGCCCGTGCCCCCTCCCTCCCCTCTTCCCGCGAAAATTTAGGGAGTATTCGATGCCTTTTACTTTCCGTTTTAAATTAATAAATTTAAGGTACAAGGAAAAACGAGTTTTTAATATTGAAACAAAAAACGAATATTATTAAAATTTCACGAGTCGACAAAAAATATCCGGATATGCACACGCAAAACGAAACCCATCATCATCATCATCATCATCATATTTATCCATTTTTCATATTTTTCAGGTAAATCCAGGTACAACGATTTTTTTTTTAACGATCGTTAATATTTATATATATTTACACGTCATTTCAAACTATAAATTTTTTTTTTTTTTTTTTTTATAGGTAAAATCGCCAACAAATCTTTCAAACGTCAAAACCAAACGAGTTTTTATTGTTGTTGTTGTTGTTGTTATTGTTGTTGTAGTTGTGGTTGTTGTTGTTGTTGTTGTTGCAAAAATTCAGGTTGTTATGCAACAGGGAATTTTAAATAATCTTATCGTCCATTTTTCTTTAATCAGTTTTTAATCAGGTAAGAATTCAGAAAACAGGAAAAACGTTTCGCGATTAATTTTAATATCGACGAAAAAAAAATTATTTGTCTCTCTTCTACACCCTTCTCCCTCTCCCTCTCTCTTTCTCTATCTTTCCCGCCTTTTTTTTTTTTTTTTTTTTTGGGAAAGTATCACACAACCGCATGTTCAATTTAAAAAAAAAAAAAAAAAAATTATAACGATGATGTTTCGGTCGGTAGTAAACAGGTTAACGGGTCAGTTAATCATCCGAAAAATTTATAATAATAATAATAATATTAAAATTTTTCTTTTTTTTTTCCGTACGAATTTCGTTCTTGGAATATTAAAAAAAAAAAAAATGAGGTACCCGCATCGCGTACCTACCACGTCGTAAGTAAGGTTTTCACAAATCGGGAAATTAGGTTTATTACGTACGCAACAAACGATTTGCCAAAAAAAAAAAAAAAAACCGTTGCAAGTTAAATAAACGCTCGCTCACGCACTCACGCATTCCCTCACTCACGCATTTTTCACGATTGTTTAAATTCGATACTACCGAAACAACCTTTTTCCCACACGCACACGCGTATGCACGCACCGTTCGAACCTTTAGCCTTTGATAATTTAAATAAAGAAAACCCATCTTGTTTGAAATCCAACGGATTTCATCTTAAAGTCTTACTTTCTCCGAACAAGTGTTTTTTTTTTCACGCCATTTTGTTTTCCTTTCAGGTTCAGGTGCGAATGCAAACAATTTGAACAGAGAAAATTAATAATATATATATATAAAATTTAGTCACGATTTTTAATAGAATCCCGGAGACTCTCATTCATGCATTATAAATTTTTCATTTCGTGTTATAAACACAATAATCATCATCATCACCATTAATATTATTATTAGTATGACTGAAAAAATCGACCGTCATGTAATTTTTTATATTAAAAAACAAAATTTCTAAATCGTTATCGATAATGATAATTGTTATAATAATAATAATAACAATAATAATAATAATAATAAAATTGATGTTTCGGCAAATTAACGATCGATTCGCCTCCTTTCGTTATAATAAAATTTCTAAAAGGAAATATTTAATAATCAAAAGTGCAATTTTCAAAGTTGAGTCATTTAATAAAAAAACTAAAAACCAGGTGTATTTCTCGCCAGGTATCGAGAGTATTGGAGGGGGTGGAAAGGGAGGGGAGGGAAAACTTGAACTTGACATTTAATCGCGTCTATACGCGAACGACACGCGAATGTTCCAGTAACGAGTATTAGAGAGAGAGAGAAAAGACGCGATTCCGTGTCAATTCAAATGTTTTTTTAATGCGACTGGAAAAAAAAACAACGACGATAATAATAATAATAATAATAATAATAATGAGGAAAAAACATTTATCGGTTTAGAGTTTCGGTTTGATTGTACACAAAAACCGAGAAGTATATTTCTGGAAAGGATTTCGCAAGATTCCCCCCCCCCCGACTTTTAAATAATACTTTCGAGAAAGAGAAAGAGAGAGAGAGAGAGAGAGTTTTTAACAGAAAACTTTCAAAATTTTCCATTTTCCAACATCATTTTCATCAAATTTGATAATTAGTAAAAGACGTTGTTTTTCATTGACAGCAGGCGGTGAAATGTTTTTGAGATGATATTGACCCCGAACGCAACGCAACCCATCGACCACGAAGAAAACATTTTGACAAAATTCGGGAAGAAGAGGGGGAGGGGAAGGGAAACGAGATTTTCTCTCTCTCTCTCTCTTTTTTATTGGACGAAAATTTCATAACTTTTTTGCCCTTTACAAAATTTTATAAACGTCAAACCGTCAACACAAAACAAAAAAAAGTGAGAAAAACGTCAAACCCGTAAAAATTTACACTGAGGGGGGCGGCGGTGGCAGCAGCGAGTAGGAGTCGCTGAACAATCAAATGAACGCCGTCTCGGAGTTACGAAAATTTATTTTAAATATTTTCTTCCTCCTCCTTCTTTGACCCAACTCACAATAATAATAATAATAATAATAATAATAATAATGCATCGCAAAATATATATATGTATACATATAATAAAAAAAAAAAATTTTTTTTTTTTTAACCGTTTCGTACCTGCTTGATACATAATAAAACTCTCTCAACCTTAATTCAAGACTCAAAGAAAACGAAATAACACGTTGTTGTTGTTGTTAGAAAACGAGAACGGAGATTTTTTTTTTTTTTTGCATTTCTTTACACATATATGCATCTTTTGCAAGTAAACGTAACAAACGTGCAACTAGACAACAACAACAACATTTTCACACACGAATCACGCATTTTATCCTTCACCTGCCTGACTGCCTACTATCCGAAATAATAATAGTAAAAAAAAAAAAAAGGAAAATTATTTAAAACTGTGTAATAATAATATAACTCGACCACGCGAACAACAACAACAACAACAATAATAATAATAATGATAGTAATAACGGTCACACAAAAAAAAAAAAACGAAATAAAACGGAAAGAGACGAAAGAAAAACGTTAAAAAAAAAGGGGGACCTTCGAATGTTAAAAAAAAAAAGATGCTACTCGAAGACAGATACCCATTTTTCCATTTTTTTTTTTTTAATTTGCTGATAATAATAATAATAATAATAATTTTATACTTGAAATTAAATACGAGGAGTACGGGTTTAAAAATTTTAGAAAGTGGAAGCAAGAGTTGTTAGGTTCAAACCGTTTGTCGGATGTTATGACAACGACAACAATGACGGTGCTACAATTTTATGAAGAAAAAAAAAAAAAAAACCTCAACGACATTAAAAATTTCATAATTTACGTCAATTAAAAAAAAAAAAAAATTCGAGTTAAACGATTAATTAAAATTTACGCGCAATAAAAAATTTTCATTTTTTTTTTTTTAAAAATGATACTTAAAAAAAAAAAAATTTCACCGCGAACGGAATCGATTTTTCAATTTTCCTTTTCAAGGCTGTCTCTTTCTATATCACACATTTCAATATTTCCAATCGATTTCGAATTCGAAATTTTCGAAACAAAAAACAATAAAAAAAAAAAAAAAAAATAGAATTACATTAAAATTTGTATTATCGCGATATGACAATTCGATCAAACATTTAAAACAATAAAAAAATTGTCGTTTGTTTGAAAAAATTTGATTTTGTTGTTGTTGTTGTTGTTCTATCTCTTTCATTTTTAAAATTCTTATTCCGAACACAATTTTCTATTATTATTATTATTATTAATTTCTCGTTTCTTTTCGACGACACCTCACGATTCGCAAAAAAAAAAAAAATTACAAACGTGGCGTAAAAACGGAAAACGTTACGAAACGTTCGTTTGTTACAACAAATTACCTGCGTTTGTAGGTTTCGCCCAAGTTTTTTTTTTTTTTTTTTTTTTTTTTTGCAATGGCCGCGAGGGAAAACGACGTAGCTAGCTAGCCGCGTAAAATAAAAATAAAGTAAACCGATAAAAAAAAAAAAAAAAAGGACGGAACGTTTTAAAGGCGAAAAAAAATGAAACTACAATCGAAAAAAAAATAGAAAGTTTACATCGGATTTATAATAAGACGTCTGGAAATTTTCTTTGGGCGGTTTTTTTCTCTCTCTCTCTCTATCTCTCTCTTGTTACCCTTCATCATCTTTTTCAAAAGACGTGGCATCGGAGAAACGTTGTTTGTATAATTATACAATGGCAAGGGCAAGGCAAGGCAAAAAAAAGTCGCTGGAAGGTAGTAAATTTAAATTTCACCCGTGGAAAACCGGTTGAAATTGTATAAAGTTTGCAAAGTTGAGAGTATGAAACAATTTTTTAATGGCGGCGACGACAACGACGACCATTATTCGTGAATAAATATTTTTTTAATTAATAATTTTACATATATATAAATTTTTTTTTTTTTTTTTTTAAAAAAGATTCCCGCAAAACCCTTCGAGGTTTTTCCACACACACACACACACACGAACAAATCCACTCACGTATTAATAAATCATGATATAATCATTACCTACGCCACTGCTTATGCAAACGTGATTCAAACAAAAAAATTTTATACTTTTTTTTTTCCCCTTTTACTACGAACGAACGCAAAACAAATTCATGCATTCGGCGAGATTTAAAAAAAAAAAAAAAAACCGTTATTTTAACGACTCGTTTGTTCGCCTTTTATCAAAATACCTTCCGAACCTTAAAAGCCACCATTTTAAAAAAAAAAGAAAAAAACCTAAAAATAATTTAATAAACTCAAACAAACGAAAACACCACCAATAAAATTTTAAAAAAAGAAAAACTTGACCCGTATAAGAAACAATCGATGGTGGGTGACAGAAGAACAAAAAACATGGACGCATTATCGCTCGATCGAGTGTTGAAAAGAGAAAGAAAACTCAAAGGGTATAGAAAAGAAAGAGAGATAGATTAAATGAAATTAGCGGAAATGCACAATTTGATAAATGCCTCATAAAACGATACCATCCATACGGCGACGATGGCGACGACGAGGACAAGTACAGGTATGAGACAGGTATGACAGTAAAGACACTTTTACCAATATTCTAATACACTTACTTAGAGTATCAAGCGTGTGAGCCAAAACTGGTGTCGACGTCGTACGAACATCCGTATAATTTCCATGCATGAAATATATTCTATAACCTTTGATGTCTCCATTTTCGTGTTCTGGTTTCGCCCAAGATAATTCGATAGTCGTCGATGTCGCTCTGATGACTGTCAGATTCAAAGGCTTGCTAGGCTCTGGAAAACAAAAGCAAAACAAAACAAAAATCATTCAAATGTATAAATAAATAAATAACTCAACACTTTGAAGTCTCTCACTATTCTTCTTCAGACACTCTATTTTTTCTTTAGATGAACATAAAAACTCTTAAATAACAATAAAAGTCATCTGGAAATCTCCAGTTTTTTTTCTTTCTTTCTCTTTCTTTCTCATTTTTTTTTTTTTTTTTTTTACTGAAAATGGATGAACAAACGATGCAGTAAAAATTATTTCCTTTCGTTCTTGTTGATCGAATGAAAACCAAACCGTAATAAAAAAAAAAAAAAAAGTAGTCGTCGGATGAAAAAACTAATAATAAAAGTATTATTAACGTTACGTTACGTTACCATAGAGTATATAAATGTATAACTCTCGAACGAGAGTCTACCACCCCCCTCGCCCCCTCGCCCTCCCGATAACTTTCATTTTTATATCGAATCGATCGAAACGATTTAAATTGATTTTTTTCCTGCGACTTTTCGTCGTCTTCCTTTTTCATGTTTCGATTATGGCTGAATAAAAAAAATAAAATCATAGAGTAAAAAGTCTCTTCGACAACCGCAAAAGAAAACCTTCAACAACAAACAATTTCTAAAAAATTTTACCATTTTTAGTAAAATATATAAATATATATTACGTAAATAATAATAATAATAATGATAATAAACCAACAAACAAAACCTTTGACTGCGAGATTGTAATCGTTAGTTATTATTATTATTACATTGTCTGGTCATGGACAGGACCGTAAGTAACTCGATTTCTGAGAAAAAAAAAATTAAATTAAATTTTATTTAAACTTACAGAAAAATAAAAAAAAACAAAACAAAAAAAAATTCATCGTTATTAAATATGTGGGAAAAAATAAAAAATAATAATAATAATAATAATACAAAACGAGGGGTCTTAACACCTATTATTATCATCATCATCATCATCATAACTACTTTTTTTTTTAAAAGCAAGCAAGCAATCACTTACTTAATACTAATTAAAACCTTTTAAAAAAAATAATTTATTTTTTTACTTTTCTTGCCAAATAAAGACTACTAAAACGGTTAAATTAATTGTTCTTTTTACCTCCCCCTACCCCACCACTTCCTCCACCCCCACCCAACCCACCCCATTCGGTACGACAGCAGAAGAAATTTTTGTTTAAAAAATTGCAATTCGAGAAATTTCTTCCAAATTTTCTCTTAAATCCGTTTAAGGGGGAAGGAACTTCTCATGGCCCTTTTGCATATTTTCTTGTGTGTGTGTGAGTGCGTGAGTGCGCGTGTATGCGTTTGTAGGAGTTGTGTAAATAAGGAGTGATTAATAAAATTCCCACCCGTTAATTATTTTAATCGATAAAAATAACTCGAGTTCTATTTATAGACAAAAAAAAAATTAGATAACTTTTTACTATTTTTTTTTTTTTCAACGTTACTGGATTTCGTATATGCAATCAACAACGCGTTTGTTTGTTTGTTTTTAAACAATTAAATAATTGCTACCTTATAATGAAACTTTAATTAGTAGGTAAACTTTCTCCTTATTTGGAATAAATAATAATAATAATAAAGAAAAAGAAGAGTACAAAAACGTTACAGTCATCATTTTTTTTTCTTTTTTCCATGTTTCGAGTAGCAATTTAATAATAATAATAATAATGACTAACCTTGTTGAATAGGGTTTTTTTTTTTGTTTTTTACCGGTGTGAAAATTTTCAACCGAATATCCGTTTGTTGAGATCATCGAATGTAATAATAATAATAATAATTTACGACTTTAAAAGAAACGAAGAAAATAATGATAAAAGAAACTCTTATACGAAATCGAAAATAAAAATTATTTATTTTTTAAAAAACGAGGAAAATTTTCTTTTTTCAAATCGTGACTCCAGAAGCGTTCCAGTAAAAATTCCAGTAAAATTTTTTATCACTCTATTAAACAATCGAAACAAGAATTTGTCACAATTTTTTTAAAAAAAATAAACCGCAAATATTTAAAAAAAAAAAAAATTGTGAGTTCAACCATAGAAAAATCATCACAAAACATAAGTCAAATTTGGATTTTATTCAAAATTTTACCATTTTGTAAACCTGGGGAGCAGTTGGGGTCGACTGGGGGGGGTGTGAAAGCAAAGAGTGAATGTGAGGGTGACGAAACAAAGCAATAATTGAAAGATATATATAAAAAAAATTATTTTTGTCTTTGATTATTTTCTTTGTTTAAAATCGTTTTGTTCCCTTCCCTCCCCCGCCATTTTTGTTTTGGTTCCCTTTAGCCTTATTTTGGTGTAACGAAAATTTTTATTGTATAAAAGTTTTTATTTGCATTTTACGTATGAGTTTTTAATCAAATAAAAAAAATTTTTCTTTTTTAAAAATACCAAAAACTATTCAATATTTATTTAACGATTACTTTTATTATTATTATCGTATCGAAAGTCGTAAGGGAAACAATCATAATTAAAATTTTATTACCGAGTAATAATAAATTAATGAGAGTAACGATTCATTATTAAAATGTATATTTAGTTCAAAAAGAAAAACATTTCTTTCATAATTAACGTCTTTTTTTGGAATTGTCCAATTGTTTGTTACGATTGCATAATATAATAATAATAATAATAATAATACTGAATAATAAATTTAAATTTCAAATCCTTACTTTTTTTTGTTTTTTTTTTTTTTTCTTTGTGGTTCATTTATTTTTCAATTATATTTATTTTTTTTTTAACGGTTATTTAGTGTATATACATTAGTATTTAAATAATTATTTAATATTAGATTTGTAATTCTTTCAAGTGTAACCAGGATGTCAAGCATATAATTGAAACGGTTTGAAATAAAATGTTTTTCCTTTTCATTTTTTTTTTTATGTAAATATTATATTATTTATTCACGTATGAAATGTAAATTAAAAAAAAAGAAAGACAAAAAAAAAAAAAAAAAGAAGCATAATGTAAATAAAAAGGGAAACAGGTAGTAGTAGACAGGTGATTTAAACATATGTGTGTGTGCCTATTAAATAACTTGTTTTATGTTGTGGATTCAAGTTAAAAATAAATTTTTATTTTTATTATAAATATATAACAGTCAAGATTCCCTTTCAAAAAATAAAAATAAAAATTGTATTGTGAAAGTTTGTGTGTCTGTCTGGATGTGTGTGTGTGTGTCGCACAGCACAATACAAAGTAAATAAATATTATTTTTATCGATATTTGAATTTATACTGATAAGTTATCATATCAGTTACACTTAAAGTATTTTGGGAATGACATAATGAAAGGAAATTATGTGCAAAAAAAAAAAAATAAATTATGATTGTGAGAGAAAAAATAAAATGACCCACTGTCAATTTCGAATAGTTTGGTATGGTAAAAATTTACTTTATTAACCTTTTCGATTGCGAGTAATCCTTTTCTTTTTACAATTTGTTTAAAAAAAAAAAAAGAAAGAAAGTATATAACTACTAAATTTAGAAACAAAACAAAACAAAAAAAATCAATAAAAAATCTCAATCGAACACATAAATGAACAAAGTTAAAAGTTAAAGGTCCTTTGTTTGAATTTAAACTATATTTTTCATGTAATTTGCAACGATTCCTTCTTCTCGATTTAGTCATTTGGAAAAAAAACATACAGTAAAAAAACATAAACTTAGTTAAAAAACATAACATTATTAAAGAGAAATCATAATGGTTACTCATTTTAAAAAAAACCTTTGTTTGAATAAATGGGAAAGAAAAAAAAGAAATTTAATCGAACATTGCAATGCGCAAACATGAATTAAAAAACATAAAACAAAGAAATCGAAATTCAAACGATAAAGAATAAAAATGACTTCATTAAAAATAACAAAAAAAAATTTTTTTTAAAATCCATTAAATATTACTCAATCAAACAATTATCAATTAAAAAAAAAAACTGAATAATAATATTAAAAAATTTAAATCATTATTATTATTCGGTGGTTGATGTGATTCTTAAACGAAAAAAAAAAAAATTTTTTTGTTCTACACACGACATCATCAAATTTATTTTCCCCAGCTGCAGAGTGCAATTTCCCAGGGTATATAAAAGACCCTCATCAATTACAACTTCCTTATTAGTATTTTAAAAAAAAAAAAAAAAAAAAGCAAAATTAATTACGTTCGCAAACAATAAAAGACAAAACAACAAAAAAAAAAAAAAAAAAAAAAACAATTCATTAAAGTAAAAAAAAAAAAAAAACAAAAGAGGCAAAAAAAAAAAATAAGGCTAATAAATAAGGGAAAACAATGCTTACCAAAACTGTCAATCGATTCTGGTTGAAATAAGCTATCATCGGCTTTAATAAAAACCGCAATTAATAAAATTATTAATAAAAATGCAGTTTTCATCTCGGGTTTAACCATTCATTTATTATATTAATAATTTATATATATATATTAAAAACTATCATTTAAATAAAAAACCGTGTAAACTGATAATCCATTCATCTTTTACGTTGTTTTATTTAAAACAATTATTATTATTAATTATATTGAGCGTAAAACACTTTTTTTTTTTTTAAATAAATAAAAAAAATGGGATTTGAATCCCTTAAAATAATTATTTAATAGTAAAATAAATAACATTTTCATTGATAAACATATTAATACCGCACCGAATCACAAATATAAACTTCATCGCATTTAAAAATTAATAATAATGATTATAAAGTGTAAAAAAGCAAAGCAAAAAAAAAAAAGTAACAGAAAAAAAAGTAAAATAATAATAATATATATAAAAAAAAAAAAAACTGAGTGAAGCAACCTTGAAATTGTCAATGAAACTGAGGTAATTTTTAGCGTATATTCACAAAATGTGTTTTAAAACAAAATGTTTTGAAACAATTTTCATATAGATATATAAACGTACGACGTTTGTGCCGGTTAGTAAAAGAAAGAAAAATCAATTTTTTCAAAAAAAAAAAAAAATTCACAACAGCTGTTAATGATGATGATGATGATGATAATAAACTCCGGGGGTTTTTCCAGGGACACTAAAAGCTCCGGTAAATTTACATTATTAAAATTTTTCTCCATGAAAAAAAATTTTCTTTTTCTTTTTGAAAATCGAATTAAAAAATCAATTAAAAAATTTATTTTGTGTGATAACGTTTAATTAAATTTTATTTACTTTTAAAATTTAATTTTTTTTCTATTTTATTTTAAATAATAGTAATAATAATAAGTGGTAAAATTAAATTTAAATTTAAAATAAAAAAAATTATTGTAAGGAAATATATAAAGTAAATTTATTGAAGGAGTTTTAATAGTAAGAATTTTTTTTTTTTTCTGTGTAAAAATTATTATTATGTTTTAAATCAAATGATTTTTAATGATATTTATTATTATTATTATTTTAAAAAAAAAATTTTATATTTTAAAATGAAAAAAAAGGGAGGATACGAAATGGAAAAAAAAAAAGAGTCAAGTTCATCGACCCAACCAGCATCCATAAGAAGGTTACATCATTGCCATCTTTAGTAAATTTTATTAACTAAAAATTTATTTCAAACGAAATTCAAAATGGATTCCATTTTGAATTTTTTTTTTCTTTCAAAGTTTTATTTTTATCACATAGAGGGTAGAAAATTATCACGATATCGATTCGGATTTAAAATCATTAATAAAAATCGATTTTTTTGTGTTTTAAAAAAGAAATCGTACGATTAATTTACTAAAAACTACAAAAAAAAAAAAAAATCAAATCGACAAACGATTCGACATTTAAATATTTTAAATTTTTAATAAATTCGCGCCAACACGCACACGCACACACACACCCACATACCCAAGACAACAAATTAATTAATTATCAAAAGGTTTAATGATAATAAAAAACAAAAAAAAAAAAAAAAAAAGAAGAAGAAATCAAAACAATGACGAAAAGAACAAAACGAACGTGAGCGGGGAAAGAGGAAAAGGGAAAAACAAAATGGCGTCATACGTAATAATAATAATGCGAGAAAATTTTTTTTTTTTTTTATTTATTTATTATTTTTACGTTCTTTTTAACCGAAAGAATAATTTAATTGTTTTCCGGTAAAAATTACGTGAGAAATAATAACAATGTTCTCATTAAAAGAAATAAATTTTTATTATTATTTTTACCACCGCCACCCCTCTCCATTTCCTCCTCTCCCCTCCCTTCAAATTTTTAATTTTTTTTTTTCCCCCGTACGTTTCACACTCGGATATATAAAAACGAGTAGAAAAAGAAAAAAGAAAAGGAAAATTCATTTAACATCCAAGACACGATATACTAAAAAAAAAAAAATTTCTTAGAACATTCGAGAATAATCGAAATTTCTATTTTTCCTTCAAAAAATGCATCGCCGCCATTTTCTTTCTATCTCTCTCTCTCTCTCTCTCTCTCTCTCACTCTCGTAGAGAGATACTACGAGATGATTAATCAATTTTTAAAAACGACTCCTCTCTATATTAAAAATTTTATTTGATGAAGGTATTAATCTTTTAATTAATTAATTAATTAATTAATTAAATAATTAATAAGCAGTATATATAACAAACGAAAGTTTGTTACGACGACAACCAACAACCGACAACACGGTCAACTTAATTACAAAAAAAAAAAAAACCCAAAAAATGTAATTAAAACTTTGACGTTAAAAAAAAAATCCCATATGATTCGAACGTAATTTTTTTTTTCAAGCGAGAAAAAAAACAAACAAACAAACAAACGAACAAACAAAAGTTAAAAAGTCAAGGTTTATTTATATATATATATATAGTATATTATAGTCTCGTTTTTTATTACACAACAACCTTTTGTCCTCCTCCGTCTTGTATAGCTGTAATCTAATCTTTTTTTTATCTGGAAAATAATAATTTAAATATTTCTCCAGTTCGTAATGTGATATTTTCTTTTTTTTTGCAAGTGTATAAAAAACAACAACAACAACAAAAACGACGACTACGACAACAACAACAAACGCGAAAATTATTACGCTTTTTTTAAATTTAATTTAATTTAATTCAATTCAATTCAATTTATTTATTATTATTTTTATTTTTTTTTCCACATTCAAGTTTTGCCATTATTATTATTATTATTATTATTATTATTATTATTGTTATGTATTATATATGCATTCGTGTTTTACGATATTAAATATTGTTTTCTCGTTTGTTTGCGCCACGTTTTCTCTCATTTATTTATTTATTTCTATGTGTAATATATATATATATATAACAAACCCATTATTATTATTATTGTAACAAAATTTGAAAATTTAAATTAATAATAAAAATTTTGGCGCGCGTGTAAGAGAGAGAGAGAGAGAGAATGAAAAATTTATAAGGTTTTCAAAGGTTAAAATTAATTAAAATCGAATTTTAGACAGAAATTAAAAAGGGAAAAAAATTAATTAATTCATTAATAATAATAAAACAATTTTTAAAGAATAGCAATTCCGCGATATTTGTTTAAATAAAAAAAGTAATGACGTCACACACAAGTACACAAATTTTAAACAAAAGTATTAATTGTTCGAAACTCTGGGTGGGTGGGTGGATAGAGAGAGGTAGGGGGGTGTAAAGGGGGAGGGAGAAATGAGTAGTATGGTGTATAGATGAACGTTTTTATTTACGATTTAAATTATTATTATTATTATTATTATTATTATTACACAAATGAAAAAATTATAATAAAGTTAATACGAAACGTATTTTATGTAGAAGAAGAAATTTCTTATAAAAATTTTCTTGTCACGTTTAAGCTCTTCAAAAAAAAAAAAAAAAAAAAGAAAACTTAAGTGGAAAAATTATACACTTATAAGAGACGCCATAATAATTCAACTTTATTGCTCTATATAACCGAAGTTAAAAAGGATAAAAATCATTTCACAATAAAGTAAAAAAAAAAAAAAAAAAAAAAAAAAATGGGAGAAATGAAATTTTTTTTTTTTTTAGATAAAACTTAATTTTCTTAACGCATGCGCACAACTAAAAAGGAAAAAGAAGAAGAAAAAAAGGTAGTTGTTGTGGGATAGGATGAGGAAAGAAAGGAAAAAAGGAAGAATACACCGGAAAAAGGTTTTTCTTTTTTTTTCTTGTTTTTCTCGTATGGATCATCAGCAACAACAACAACAACAACAAACACTGATACGTATAAAAAATAAAAAATAAATAAAAGTGGTTGGAAAATCAAATTTTCCAAATCCTGTTTATTTTTTGTATGCGGATTATTGTAAACAATTTATAAAACGGAAACGAAATTTTTTTTTTTTTTACCTTTTTCCCCAGAGGAATATTTATTAATAAATAAATGAAAAAGAATCGAATCGAACGCTAAGTTAAAATAATAATAATTTCTTAATACGCTCCTGTAAAATTTTAAAAAATTTTCCGAAGGGTTCATCCTGTCCAAATACTTTTATCCTCGTACCTGAATCCAAAAAAAAAAACAAACGATAGCAAAAAAAAATTAATAATTGAAAAAACAATTCAATAATTTTAATAAAATGACAAACGAAATGCAGACGACGATGACGTCAACAACAACAACAACAACCGTTATTAAATTGTTTGTTTATTTACTATTATTATTATTATTGACATTTGAAACTTTATCCGAAAAAAAAAAAAAAACTGGAATAATGAATGAGATTCGTAATATTAATGATGATGATGATGGCGACGATGATGATGATGATGATAATGATGATGATGATGATGATGATAATGATGATAATAATAATAATAATAATTATTACCGGATGCGAAAAAAAAAAACATTTTTTTCAACCAAGGATGCATAATTGTTTTAAATTATTCGCAAAAAAAAAAATTATTCAATGACGTCACAATTAAAAACATTTACGGCGTTATTTTATTTTCACACATTTTATAGCGAAAAAACAATAATAATAATAATAATAATAATAATAATAATAATTTTTTAAATTAATAAATTATAATTCCAACGACGAACGCGTCAACCTTGATTTTTTTTTGTTTTAAATTTTATTTACGGGGTAATAATAATAATAATAATAATAATTATTATTATTATTGTTATTATTTTATATTTCGACGTGTGTGTAACGGTAATTATTATCGTTCAAAAAGATTTAATTAGTAATATAAATATTATTGTCGAAAGTAATTAAATTTTTTTTTTTTTTGTTTAATTACAAACACATTTGTGGCCGAATAAAAATAAAATAAAAATCGATCGAAAATAATTAATTTATTATTATTATTATTATTTCGTCTTCTGGTTTTATTATACGAAACGTGTATAATAAATAATAAAAAGAATGAAGTCTTTTTTTTTTTACGATTTAATTTTTGTATAAAGAAGAAGAAGAAGAAGAGAATTAGTTTTAAAAAAAATTTTTAGATTTGAAACGGATTTTGAATTGGATATTCGAAATATATATATATAAATGAAAAAAAAAAAAAGTAAAATGAGAAAAAGAAAGAGACAGTCAGAGATGAAAGAGAGAGAGAGAGAGAGAAAAGAGAGAGAAATGGCGAAGAACCGTTTTTACATAACATTTGCGTCTAGAAAATCTGTCGTGCAGAAATTTTATTTTATTTTATTTTTTTTTTTAAATTTTCTCGGGAATGACAATTTTCCCTTCTAATTTTCTAGTTTTGCGTAATGAAAAAAAAAAACGATTTCCTTCTTCCTTTTTTTTCCTTTTTCTTCTTCTTCCACGTCGATAAAAAAAAAAATTGAGTGAAATCCAAGAAGGAGGGGGGAGGAAAAAAAAATTAAATAAATGAAAGAAAGAAGAACCCATGTGTCTAAATATGTGTGAACGTTTGCGATAGGAAAAAAAAATTTTTTTTTTTTTATTTCGTAATTTGATGAAGGATTTTATTATTATTATTATTATTACGTATGCGAAAATGTTTTTTTTCCCGCCATATTTTTTTTCCTTCTTTTTTTCTATTCGCAAAAAAAAAAAAAAATTTCAATAATTCAAATAAATTTCTCTTATTCTTATTTTTTTAAAAAATAGTTTTCGTAATAATAATAATAATAAAACGTGAAAAATTTTTTTTTGAAAAATAACAATAAAAATAAGAAAATTTGTAAATGTCACCGCGGGGAAATCTGTCGCGATTATGATGGGAAACGGAAATAGTCATTTTGAAACGGTTTTATAATCACGTTTCAAACGAACGAAAATACCGCGAAAAAATGTTTTTTTTCCCATTTTCATTTTCATTTTCTTTTTTTTTTCCTAACGGGAAAGTATATCCGGGATTACAAATCGGGAATTATCATCTTTGAAAAATTTTTCAAAATTTAAAATGATAACGATATTATCTTGATAACATTTTAAACCCCCCAACCTCCTCCTCCCCTTCCCCTCACATTGAAATTAAAACGACGCAAATTTAAAAATTTATTATCGTTAAAAAGAAAAATAAAAATGGCGTTTTGTTTTGTTAAAAAAAAAAAATTTTTACGAATAGCTTTCGAACAAGAAATGATATTATTAAAAAATCACCCTCTCCCTCCATTCCCCCCCAAAAAAAAACCTGGAAAAATAATGTCGAAAACGACAGAAAAAAAATCAAACTAATGATAACAATAATTTAAAAGAATTCTTGTGATGCTGTTTAGGTTTAAAATAGAAAAACAGGTTCAGAGGCGTAGCATTAGACTGATATTCAGGCATTATCCCTAAGGAATCAATATAAAAACCCGGAATAAATGTCTAAAACCTTTTAGGACGAATAAAAGAAAAAAGGTTTGATGTGATGTCAAGGGTTACAACAATACGAAACCTAGGCATGCAACATCATAACCAATAT
>NW_002987854.1:655602-691007 GCF_000006295.1 Pediculus humanus corporis | reverse complement strand
ACGCGTAGAAACCTGGAATAAATGTTTGGAAAACAAACAATCCAACAAACATTAAAACACGAGAGATGATAATAATAATAACAAAAACAACGTCATTAAAATTTTTATAAAAAATTTTTACAAAATATTATTTATTCGTCATTACCTAATCATTCGAAAATTCCCACCTCCCAAAAAACAAAATGGATTCTGTTTTTGGTCCAGATATTCTCCAAAATGTTATCTTCCAGTTAGGATCAAAACTTAATTTAAAAAATCTTATTTGAAATATTTTTAACAAAGCAACGAAGAAAGAAAAAAGTGTGTAAATATTAATATAAAAAAAATTTTTTTTTTTTTTTTATACTAAGCCTTATTTACTTATCTTGACTTTCCAACCCTTACTTACTTTTTTCATTTCTTTTATTTCCTTTTTTTTTTTTTCATTTCATTTCATTATTATTATTATTATTAGGGTAAATATACGTATGCGAAAGAGAGAGAGAGAGGGGGTCGGTTGGATTTTGTCACGACGACAAAAGTTCAAATTAAATTTGATTTAATAAAAAAAAAAAGAAAATTTCACGGGTTTCGAACATGGCGTCGTCGGCGTTTCCTTCTCTCTCCGACACGTTAATTTTATAGATTATTAAACCGTTTTTTTTTTTTTTTTTTAATAGAAAATAATAATAATAAACCATAAATTTTAACAATGATGCAAATAATTTTTTTTAAAAGCAAAAAAAAAAAAAAAAAATTATGTATATGTATGCGTATATGCGTTGATAAACGAGAAACGATAAATTTAATAAAATTTTTAATATTCCAGAGATTTTAGAATCAAATAAGATTAATATTGGAAAATGGCGGTCCTCGTAAAAAAAAAAAAAAAACTCGTGCTATATTTTTCTTTTTTTTTTGTCGTGTTCCGTTAAATGTTTTTTTTTTTTTTTTTTAAATTCGTTCTTCGTGTTTAAAAACGATTTTATTAAAATATTATCATTATTATTAAATATTATTATTATTATCGATTATTTAAAAGTTGATTTAATGATTGGTGTTTGATTACCTAATAGATTTGATAACGTGTTAGAAAAGAGAAAATAATAACATGTTTATTTAATTTGTTTTTATTTTGTTGTTGTTGTTGTTGTTGTTGCTGTTGCTGCTGTTGTTGTTGTTGTTCTTTATGTTGTAAAAATTTCGAGTGGGGAATCGATTACGAAAAGGCTCATCATCGAATATTTCTTAATCGGGTTTATTATTTTAAGAAATAATAACGGGTACCGTGGTAGGTAATAATTTTAACAAAACGGGTATCGATAACAAAATTAATAATAAATAATTTTATGTTAATAAATAAATAACATAAATTATTTTAATTAATTAACTAAGGAGCTAAAATTAAATAATTTTTTTTTCTTTGCTTTTTCTCGGTTTATTATTTAAAATTTATTTTACGGTAGCGAAGGGGATACGAAGGAAGACATTTTCATCCCCTTTTTATCATATAAAATAAAGTTTAATTTTTCGTATGAAATAAAATGGGGGCGTAAAATGGTAGGACGTTTTAAGGGAGATTTCGTAGGAAGGAAAAATAAGAAAAAGAAAAAAGAAAAAATTAAGAAATGTTTTGTGTGAATGTTGGTGAAAGAGAGAAAATTTTCCGATTGATTTAAAAGTTAAACGAAATTTTTTTTTAAAAATAAAATAAAATAAACTTTTTTTTTGTTCGTTTCCATAATTTATTTTACTTTTTATTTGGGGGGAGGTGAAGAGAGAGAGAGAGGGGAAAACAGGTAGGCGGTAAAAGATAAAAAAAAAAAAAAAAAGAAATCAAAACGCGTTAAAAATGGCTTTGGAGTTTTTATTTTTATTTTTATATGAATTTCAGTCACCTCACGTTTTAAAATTTTCCACACATTGAAAATTACTTTTTATATATTTATGAAAATGGGGGAACGTGGGAAGGCGGGTAAAGAGGAGGGAACCGGGTAGGCAGGGAGGGAGGGGCGAGCATTAAAAAAAAATTTTCTTTTTTTTTTTTTTAAAACGGTAATCTTAACACATTCAAACGGTTCATATTTACATTTTTTTATTTTTTAAATGAAATTTTGATTTTGTAAAATTTCCCCACCCCCCATTTTTTTAAAAAGATGGAGTGGGAAAAGAAGGGGGAGGGGGAGGGACAGAAGGAGGAGCATCTGTTTTAGATTTGAAAAAAAAAAAAAAACGTAAAACTTACCGCCTTCATCAGTCATAACAAGGACGGTTGCATTTGGACCTGGTCCTTCAGGATTAAATACCTGAACCGATACTAAATATTGCGTAAAAGTTTCTAAATTTTGAATCGTGTGACTCTGTAATTAAAAAAAATAAAAATTAATTAATTATCATTTCCGTTATCAATCTTATCAATCAACACGTGCATTCGGAAAAATTCAAATCCAAAAAAAAAAAGGAAAAAAAAGGTTGAAAATAGAAAATAGAATTCAATTGAAATTTTCAAAACTCATTTTTGCGGTTTAACCAATCGAAAGGTCAAAGTTCAATCAATTTTATAGATAATAACGACTCCCCTTACCTCCCTCCCTCCCTCCTTTTCTCTCTTTCAACCTTTTAACCGCATTTAAACGCATAAATTTATTAATAGATTCTATTGTTTGGAAAAAAAATTTTTTTTTAAAAATGTTTTTCCAGTTTATTCTACGAACCTTTTAAGGTTTTCCAATTTTTTTTTTTTTAAACTTTGACACACGTTCGAAAGGTTTACTCATTTTCTGATAATTTTTTTTTTTTCTAAAAACCTTTCCGAATAAATTAATTTAATTATTTTTTAAATATTTTTCCTTTTTTTATAAAAAAAAAATTTTTTTCCTCAACATAATCATCATCATCGTTAAAACTTTTTTTCCTTTGTTCAACCATAAGAACACGTGACAAAGAAAAAAAATGGAAAAATTATATTTACCTTATGTAATTGATGAAAATAATTGAAAACGACAACAACAACAAAAACTTTTAATTTTGTTTTTAGTTTAATTTTTTTTTTTTCTCTTAAAAGCAGAAGACAGAAAAATTAGGTGTGGCAGAAGGTTTTAAAAAAAAGAAAAGATTTTACCAGTCGATTTTAATTATTATTATTATTATTATTAACCTGATAATATTTTATGATAAAAAAATTATTTATAACGAAATTATATAGAAAGAAAGTTCTGGAAAGATTTTTTTTTTTGGGATAATAAAAAATCAAAAAAATAAGTTGGAGTAAAAAAAAAAAGAAAAAGAGAATGAACGTGAAAGAAGAAGAAGAAAAAGAGAATGAACGTGGAAGAAGAATGGTGAATGAAAGTAAAAAAAAAAAAATTTTTTTGTTTACGATGCAGAAAAACATTTAAAGGGGAATTTTAATTACTTTTACCGAAAGTTGAAAACCATATAATTACGTTGCTCCCCCCTTTCGAACGATAAAAAAAAATAAGGGATGAAAATTTAAAGGGGGGGTTGGGGGTAGGTGAGAAAAAAGGTTCATTGAATACAGTCAGCAAGTTCGAGGAATTTTAAAAAAAAAATTCAAGTCATGTCCACGACTCAATTTTATAATCGTGAACTGATTTCAAAAAAAAAAAAAAAAAAAAAAACAAATTTCAAAACTCTGACGTGGTAATAATAATACCATAATTCTCTCTCTCTCTTTTCTTCCACGAAAAGAAAAAGAAAAATGAGAAAACAGCCACAGAGGTGTAATAAAAATGGTCGCAATTTACTGTTCGGGATTATTATATTAAAGTAAAAATTACTGTTTAACAAAAAAAAAAATTTTTTTTTTTATACAGAGGTAATTGGCATAAAATATATTTTTTATTTAAAATTATAAATTTTAATTTTAGTAAAAAAAATAATAATAATAAAATGTTGAAATTAAAAAAAAAAAGAAAAGTGTAATAAGAAAAAATAATTTAAAGTGAATGTAAGAAAAATTAAAAAAAAAAAAAATTTTTTTTTTCTGCGGTTGACATTTTTTTTTTTTTTAAATAAAACTATCATTAATTCACAAATGATAAATTTTCTCAAACAAAAATTTTAAAGAAAAAGTTAACAAAAAAATTTTAGACGTGGAAGAAGAAAAAGAAAAAAAAAAAATTTCAAACGTGAAAGAAGAAAAAAAATGAACAAACAATAAATCTTAAAAAAAAATAAAATTTATATATATATAAGAAAAATAAAACGATAGAATGTTCTCGAACGATCAGGGGAGGAGGGTAGGATGAGAAAGAGGAGAAGCGGAAGGGGAGTAGGGAAAGTGGGAGGGGAAAAAAAATAAAAATGACAATTTTTACTTTGTTCAGACTTTTCTTGTTCCTATATCGTTTCTATCTTTTTTTTTTGCAAATGTTCAATTTCCTCTTTGGTTTTCTTTTTTTTTTTTCTGAAAATTCACGTGGGGGAAGGGAGGCGGGGATGAAGAGAGGGGCGAGTAAGAAGGGAGAGGAAGGGGTAAAAAAGTTTTTTTTACGCAAAAAAAAAATCTTTTCATCGTTTTTCTTTTATCGTTTTTCTTTTCCCCTCGATTTCTTTTTTTTCTCCAACGAATTTTCATCGAATTAATATTTTTTTTGTTTTATCGTTTTTTTTTTTTTAATGATAATGATGATGACGATAATGATAATAAATTCTTCGATTTATTAACGTGTAAAATGGAATTATCCAGAAACATCACATCCGGATATGTTCGTTTTTGAGGGAGACGTAAAAAAAGTAAAAAAAAAAAAAAACAAAATGACCGTTTTAGAATTTAAATAATTTTTTGGTAAAAAAAAAAACTTCTGCGGGAAATTTTTTGCGACGTTGCCGTTTTTTTTTCTTTCTATAAAACCGGAAATGCGTCCTTGTAGTAATCGATCGACGAATTACAAAAAAAAACAAAAATATATCATTCGAAAACCACTCATGTATTTATCATATTCGAATACGTTATTATTATTATTATTTTATTTTTAAAAGGATGAATTGTTGAAAAATGGATTTTTTATAATAATAATAATAATAATAATAATAATAATAATAATAATATTTATATAAACAATATGATCGTCAATAATATATATCACATTAAAAAAAAAAAAAAAATATTCCGCCCAAAAAATTTATTTTTAAAACAATACTCACGTCCACGTTTGAATCTCTAATGTAAATTTCTTTAAAATCGTCGTCTGCTTTTTCTCTCGGCCTATACGATATTCTATAACCAAGAAATTCTCCATGTATTGTACTTTTATGGGGAGCTCTCCAACTTATGTGTATCGATGTTGAACTCGTGTTGTAAGCCATTGTAACCGTTGGTTTACCATCAGGCACTGAAAAACAAAAAATAATTAAAACATGACGGTAAATTTGTAAATAAATTTTCTAGTCGTTAAAAAAAAAAAAAAAACAGAAAGAAAATTTTGTGAAAATTAACTGAAATTTTAAATACACATATACGACAAACGACAAACGGTGAGTCAAAGCAATTGATTACATTGATGATTTTAAATTTTATTTGCATAGACAAATTTTACAAAGTTAATTAAATTAGTTTTATGTGTGACCTTTTAATTAGAAATTTCTAGAAAATAGTCAAAACAAACCATTTTATCATCGTCACGTTAGGGGTTGGGGTTTGGGGTTAATTATTAACGTAAAAATTTATTTTTTTTCTAACGAACGATCACGCACGTGGTGGTTACGTGGGTGAGTGTAAAAACGTTTTTTTCTTCTTTTAAACCATCGAAACGCCATTAATATTCAAAAAAAAAAAAAAAAAAAACAAACAATATCTAATAAATCAAACGAATAATTGATTTGAACTCTCATTTACCTTCGCCTACCCTTTTTGTATTCCAACCACCTTTCCTCCCCCCCTCCCATCCCTCTCCCTTCGTTACTATATATTTCAAATCAAAAATGCCAAAATTAGGATTTTAATTTACTCTCCAAAAACATTACGATCGTAAATAATAATGATAATTATTTTAAATAAAAAAAGGAATGAGTTAAAGGTGGTGGGGAACACGGAGGGGAAAAGGAAAGGGGAAGGGAAGGGGGAAGGAAACGGAATAAGCGTGAAAATTCAGAAAATTTAATGTCAATAACGTGACAAATGGATGTAAAGAAAAGAAAAGAAAAAAAAGAGAAAAAAAAGAGAGAAAAAGAATTTGACGAATAGAGGGAGAAAGAAAAAGACAGCTGGAAAAGTGAAAGGATCTGGAAAGGAAATGGAAAAGAGAGAGAGAGATACGATGAAAAAGAGACATAGACAAACGTTAGAAAAGAAGAATTTGTGAAGGATGAACGCGCGCGTAGAAAACGTCAAATTGCTACGAATTCGAAATTAACCAGATTAATATTCGAATATTCTAGAAATTCATTAAAATAAGAGATTTTGAAAATCTCTCGACTTTCATAATAATAATAATAATAATAATAAATTCTTTATTCTCTCTCTCTCTTTTTTTTTTATACTTATTTATCCAATCCGCCATAATTTTTTTTTTTTTATCATTAAACCAATATTTTCTTTTTACTTCGTTTCCGGTTTTCTTTCTTTTTTATTTTCTTTTTGCACGAAAAAAAATAATAATAAAAATGATAATAAATAATTTTCTTTATTTTAATTTTATTCGAAAAAAATTTTTAAAAAAAAAAAAAGGAAAAAAGGGAAACAAAGAAAGAATAAAATTTTCGTTTGAAATATTTTTTTGTTATTATTATTATTTCAAAATTTCACATAGTTAATTGTTTAAAAAAAAAAAAGGGAAAGAAGAAAAGAGCGTAAATTATAATAATAATAATAATAATAATTCTAACAAGAGACGTAAGCAAAAGCGTTGACAGGTTCCATAAATAAGGTATAAAATAATGAACGCGTACGAATGGGTCGTTTGACTGGATAAGATTTTATTTATTGGACAGGTGAATTAATTAACTGGATAATAATTTTTGTCAACGGTAAAATAAATATTGTCCACAATTTTCCCGTAAAAATGTAAACAACAAGAATTTTAAACGAAAAAAAAAAAAAATTTATTTGTCCTACGATAACGGTGCCCGTTCCACGTAAATTTTTTTTTTCCGCCCCCCTTTTGTTTGCTTTTTGTTATGTTAACCAGTAAAAAAAAAAAAAAAAAAAAAAATGCGACGACGATGTGATTAAATGTCAGGAAAAAAAAAAACAACAACAAAAAAAGAAATTTATTTTTAAAATTTATTTCCGAAAAAAAAAGAAACGCGTCAGTAAAAAATGAGAGAAAAACTTGGTAGTAATAATAATAAAAACGATTATCGATGACGACGGAATAAACAAAAATAAATAAATATATACAAGCAGAAGAAAAAAGCAGAAGAAAAATAGAAAAGGGAGAAAAGTCAGAGAGAAGGAAAAGTTGAAAGTTTTACTGCGTCGTAAAAATAGTACAAAAAAAAAAAAATTAAATTAATTTCGTTTAACCGATTTAACAAATAGATAAAAAAAATATTCCTCGTAACCGACATTTAATGTAAAAATTTTAAAACCGGGGAGGGGTGGCAAGGGGGGAAATTACACGGAAATCCTCGACAGAGTGGGGGGAGGTGGAGAATGCAAATTAAAAGGAAAAAAAAAAATTCGTTCAGACCTTTTTTTTTTTTTTGTTCGGGAAAAAAAAACTAACGCGTATATAAAATTACAAATCTATTTGAAGCAGTAGACGGAGGGGATATACTCAAATTTAATCTCCGGAAAGTAATAATTTACTTTTTTCATTTATTTTAAATTTTTTTTTTTTACTTTCATTAACAAAATCTATTTCACTTTTTACAATAAATCTTTTTTTCTTTTTTTTATATAATCCGCCATTTTGAAACGGTTTCCTACCCCCCACCCTCTTCTCCCTTCCTACTTTTTTATTACGTAATGTGTATTAAATATTAAAAATTTTTCTTTTTTTAAAAAAATGGGAGGTGAAATAAGCGCACACGGCAGAAATGTAAGAGAGTGAGAAAAATGAAATGAGAAAAAAAAAATTATTAGCAAGGCGGCGGTGAAAATTTTTGGCGGGAAATGGGAAAATTTTAAAATTTTTAATGATAATAAATATATATACATACGTATACTTATTAAAACATTTTAATTTGTTTTTTTTTAAACTTTCTTTAAAACTTTTTTACATCCGATTTTAAATTTATTTTATTTTTTTTATCTCTTTCTTTAAAAAAAAAAAACTTTTTTTTTTTTACAAAATGGCGGCTTTTAAAATTCACTCCTACCAAAAAAAAAAACGAAAAAATCTTTTTTTTTTTTTGGGGGGGTTGTTTGACAAAAACCTCAAAAAAAAAAAAAAAAACAGATTAACCGCAATGATTTCCGTTGAATCGATGCATAAAAAATTTTTTTTATTTCAAAATTTATAGTGACGTATCCAGGATTGTAACCATCATTATTAAATTTGTTTGGTTTTTTTACTTTATTTTGAAAAATGAAATTTTGAAAAACTGTTTTTCCCCTCCTCCTTCTATATTTTTTACCTCGTAAAAATTGTTTTTTATTAATAAAATGAACACTTTTGTGAAAATATTTATTATTATTATTATTGTTTTAATATATGGGTCAGACAAAATATGATAATAATGCAGACATTGAATATTGATAACTTAGGTCACGTATAATCCCATGAATGTATATTTCTGGAATATTAATAATATCGAAACGAATTACATAAAAAAAAAAACCTGGATGATTTATTTTTTCCAACGATCTCCTTTATTTATGTTATGAAAATTTTTTTTTTTTGCTATCGTTTATAGATTACTACTACTACTACCCGACAGTTATCCTTTAATTTTTTTAGTCGAAATGTTTGTTTAAAATTTTATTTATTAACAAAAAAAAATGAAAATCGACGGTTTTTATTCGAATCCACGTCGCGAAAAAAATTTTCTTTTTACAAAGATAGTAAAAAAAGGAAAACGTTTTTAAGAAAATCAAAGTTTGATATAATAAGATATCGAAAGAGAGAGAGAGAGAGAGAGGGGGGGGAGAGAGATAGATAGATTTGATAAAATTCAAAAATAATACGAGAAACAAAATTATAAAACATCAAAACTCAATTGAAAATTTTGACAACGACAGTATCTTTTCCTCCAGCGACAAAAAAAAAGGAAAAACATGAAAACTACTACAGATTTTCTATCTTTTTTTATTTTGTTTTTATTTAATATTTTCTTTTTTTTTTTCCTTTTTCAATCGTAAAATAGAAAATTGGTTATGGAGGAAAGAGAAAAAAAAAGAAAACAACAAAATTTTGAAATTCGTTAAGTAATTTTTTTTTCTTTTTTTTTTTTAATTTCCAAATGTTTTCCATTACCCCCCTTCCCCTCACCTCTTGCCCTCCCTCCCTACCATTTTTTTGCGTCTCTTTAAAAAAAAAAAAACAAAAACTGATTTTTAAATTGACAGTTAAGAAGAAGAGAAAGAGAAAAGTACATAAATAATTTTTTTTTTCTTTTTTCCAATCGGATATTTGATGCTTTTCTCGAGGGCGAAATTCGATAAAAAAAATTTTTTTTTGACTTCCCAAAGGTGTGCTTCTTCTTCTTCTTCTGCTTTTTCTTCTGCTTTTTATTTTATTTTTTTTTAAAGAGGAAAAACATCTTTACTGGATAAGACATTGATGTAACCTTCAATAATAATCAATGAATATTTTAAAAGGCTTTTTCCGAAGGCTAGGCGTTATTTTTATTTTTTCTCTCTATCTCTCACTCTTCCCTTCTTCCCCTTTGCCCCTATCCTCTCTCTCTATCTCTTTCTATCACATTCACATCTTAAAATCTCGAGAAAAAAAAAAAAAATTTTTTTTTTTTTATTATTAAATTTTTAAAATCTTTTTATTTTTTTTTCTATATAAATTTTTCTTATTTTCTCTCTCTCTCTCTCTTTCTCCCATTTTTTCCAGATTGAATTTCGTTTTCGATATTTCATTTTAATTGATATTTATGTAAAATATTATTATTATTGTTATTATCGATATTACTTACGACGTTATAATAAATTTTCCCGTTGTAAGAAATTTTTTTTTCTTTCGATTTTTTTTTTTTTAAATCGTTTAAAAAATAAATTTTAGTTTTCTATTTGTTATAAATAAAATAAAAAAAAATTTTATTTATTTATTATTCGATTTAAAAAAAAAAATGTCGATAATTCAGTCTGGAAAACAAAACGAATAAAACAAACAAAAACAAACAAAATTTATGAAAAAAAAAACTCTACAACGTCACACGTTATTTTAAATAAATTTTTTATTACGTATTGAGCTTACGTGTGACGTCATACAATCAAATAAAGTTCATAGATTAAAAAAATATATTTCAAGCGTTTTCGATATTGTTCCAGAACTTTATTCACAACAAATATAATTTATTAATTATGTAATAAATATTTCGCACCCGTAATCGTCACGCATAATTTATAAAAAAAAAAAAATCAAAATGGCGGCAAATCATATTTTACAACTGTAACAAATTATTATTATTCTATAAAAAAAAAATTTATATATATATAAAAGTTCTAACATAAAAATAAAATAAATTAAACTTTTTTAAACGATTTTACTAAAAGAAACAAAAAATTTTTTTCACATAATTCACGGGGTAAATCGATGAAATTTCCTCCCCTCCCCTCTTTCCCACTCCCCCTCTTCAAACGGAAATACTGTTTTATATTATTATTATTATTATTGTCCCGTAAAAAGCAGTAAAACTTTATCGCACACGACATTAAATTTAGTTATATTATTTAAATATAAATTGTATCTACTATTATTATTATTATTATTATTATTATTATTATTATTATTACGCATAGCAAAAAGAATATTAGTAGCAATTTTTTTTTTTAAAACAAAAAATTGAAATCATCATTTCCGGGGGGGGGGGGAAAGAAAGAAGGAAAAAAAAGGAAGGAAAGAAAAAAATGTCTTTAATATTCAGTAACAACAGGTAAAAAAATAGGCGTGGCATTTGACACGTTAACAATAACAATTAAAATATTTTCGTGCGACATTTATTAATATCAACTTAGTTACGATAATAATAAAAATTATAAAGTTGTCGACGTCATAATTTTTACGTAATAACAATTTGAAAAAAAAATTTTTCGTCACGAAATATTAAAAAAAAAAAAAAAAGGAAATCGGGTGTTATAATTAATTTTTTTTTTTTATTGCGAGAGTAAACGAACTCGTTAAAAAATTCATCATTATTATCATTATTATTATTATTATTTAACGATTAAATATTTAAAAAAAAAATAAAAGATGGCGAAACCTTTTCTCATTTGATTTCATTGAAATTTTGTTTACTTAAACAGAAAAAATCAATGGCAGGATTCGAAGAACAAAAAAGAAAGGAAAAAAAGTTTTTTTTTTTTGCGTTGTTGTTTGTTTCGTAAAACAAACGAGTTTAAATAATAATAATAATAATAATAATAATAATAATAATAATAATAATAATAATAATAATAATAATAATAATAATCATTTTGTTAATTTAACAAACGCTCAACAAACTCAAACAATTAGTTGAGTAAATATTATTATTATTATTATCATCATGTTTAAACGTTAAATTTCTAATTTAGCATTTTGTTCTTAAATTATTTTATACATATACATATTTATTTTTTTATGTACATAATTTTTTGTTTTTTTTTCATTTCGTGTTTGTACGTAATTACTCAACCCCCTCCTTTCCCCCCTCGAAAAAAGGCTCATATGACGAACAACCTTTTTGTTAATTTTTAACGTAACCGAAACAACAAAAATTATTTACAAAAATAATAATTCAATTAAATTTATTTGAAACGACGATGATGATGATTACATAAATTAATTAATTATTAATCAAAAACGACGACAAAGAACGCGAGGATTATTATTATTATGATGATAATAATTAATATTATCGATCAGGGAGGGAGGGGTAGGGGGAAATTAATTTTTAAAAAATTATTAATTATTATTCTCTTTACCACTCGTACAAAATGTGTCTCCGTCATCATCATCATAATTCTCGTAGGTTTAAAAATTTGTTTGAAAGTTAAAAATCGTCGTTAATTTATTATAACGTTTAAACGATGAAAACGTATATTCCGTAATAGTAATAATAATAATAATAATCGTAAAATTATTATTATTATTATTTTAAACGATGAATGCGTTTGTCGGTTTTATTCTGAGATCCGTCGGTGAAACTTTGAAAAGGTGAAATGATTTGTTTTGTGTTTATGTATGTATTAAGAAATGAAAGGATAGGACATTGAAAATTTTAAAATGAAGAGAAGGAAGAAAGAGAGAGAGAGAAAGAGGAAGAAAAAGATAGGTAGAGAGTTAGAAAAAAAGAATGAAATACAAAAATAGGTAGAAAAAAGAAAGAAAAAGAGAGAGAATAAAACTTAGGTAAAGGAAAATAAAAAGAAAAAAAGAAAGAGAGAATGACACATAGGGAAAGAAAAAGAGAAAGAGAAGGTTGAAAGAAATAGACATAGGTAGAGATAGACACAGAGAAAGGTAGAGAGAGAGAAAGAGACAGAAAGAAATGCAGGCAAAGGTAAAAAAAGAAAGAAAAAGAGGGAAAGAGGAAAAAATACAGAGATGGATAGAAAAAGAGAGAGAGAAAAAAAGACTTAAATAAAGGAAGAGAGAAAGAGACATACGTAAAAGAAAAGAAAAAAAGAAACAGAAAGAGAGAAGTAAGAAGAAATAAAAACGTAAACAGAAAAACACAGAGAAAGAAAGCAAAAAAAGAAACACAGGTAAAGGTAAAGAAAAAGAAAGAGAGAGAGAGAGAGAGAGAAAACCAATAAAATCTTATAGTAAAAAACGAAGAAAATTATTATTTTACGCACTTGCCAAAAAAAAATAAAAATAATAATTTTCACCCTTTTATAATTTCCCTGCTCGTCCCGTCCCTCGTTAAAATTTCCCTCATCAATCGATACGATAGGGAAAATTGTCGTCAACCGAATAATAAAAAAAATAAAATAAATAAAAATTTTTAAATTTGTTTTATATTTACAATACTTTTATCAATTTAACGATATTTTATCGTCATTTTTAATAAAATAAAAAAATCCGAATTTAATTTTTATCATTTAAAAATACGTAGGAAAAAAAAAGAAAAGTTTTTTAATTAATTTATACTTTTACTTTTCCTTCCTTCCTCCTCCCTCCCTCCCTCATAATACGCCATTTTTTTTTTTTAATGTTTACATAAATATATATTCTCACTTTAAAATTATTTTATATTAATTTTTCGCGGAAAAAAAAAATTATCGCTGGAGAAAAAAAAAAAAAAACTAAAAAAATTTCACGTAAAGGTTTTATCAATAATTTAAATTTAAAATTCCGTAATGGTTTTTTTTTTTTATTTAAACATGTGACACTCTTTTTTTTTTAGAAAAGGAAAACAAACACCAACAGCAACAACAACAACAACAACATCAACGATAACGACAAAAACGTCGTTACAAAAAAAAAGGGTATATTTCAACGTAACAACAAAATTCGACGCCATATTTAACGAAAAAAAATTATAAAATTTTCAAATAATTCATGTAATGCCTTTGGTATCGTTTTTTTTTCCTCAGATAACCTTTTTTACAAAAAAAAAAAGGATAGAAAACTTTTGTGGGGAGGGCGGGAGGTGAAAAAAAGGGATGATCGGGGATGTATCGTAATTACTAGTGTATTCACCGCCTTGTTGAAAAAGAAAAAAAATACAAGAGCAGTTGTTGTTGTTAATTTTTAATTGGTAAAATCGTAATAAATTAAAGGTTCGAAACACGGAAGAAGGGGGGGAAAAATATTTTCGATTATTATTATTATTATTAAAATGGGGGGAGGGGAGAAAAAAAATGGCGGAAGTCAAATTTTAAAATAAAAATTGTGAAAAGTTAGTTCGTGGCTTTTTTTTTCCACCATCAAGATTATATTAATGTAAGACAAGAAAAAAAATTTCAAAAAGGGATAAAGAAAGAAAAAGAAATGTATAGAGAGGGAGAGAGAGAGAGAGAGATAGATAGATAGAGGAAGTTGAAAAATAAGTCGAGAGTAAAAAAGATGAATGCAACAATACTTTCCTTCCTTCATATCTGGAAACTTTTTTATTGTTTAGAAAGAAGGATCCTACAAATAAATACATGAAATAAAATTTTTTTTTCCTTTTTGCTGAAAGGAGAGGAAAAGTAAAAAATTTTATGGGATTGAAAAGGAAGAAGAAGAAGAAGATGATGATGATGATGATGAAAAAAAAGAAAAAAGCGGAGGACAAAAAGGAAGAAAAGGGAAAGAGAATTTTTTTTTTTTCAAAATTGCAAATTGTGTGTTATTGTGTTAAAAAAAAAAGGATGAAGCCAAAAAAATTTTTCTTTTCCAGGATTCCAGATGAAAAATAAAAAAAAAAGAAAAAAAATTTTTTTCCTGGAAAATCTGAAAATCGACGGGATGCGCGAAAATTTATAAATTCTTGGAACGAACAATAATTTTATTTGGATGAATACTTTTTTGTCCGGTTTTTTTTTTTTTTAATTTTGTTTTCCGCATACGTAAATGTTATAAAAATGCAATTTTTTAAACTTGTTCTGCGCCCCGCGCTCCCCCCCCCCCGGAAAACTCTTCCGTTTTTCCGTTCGACTCTGGAATATTCCTTTAAGGAATAAATAAATAAAAATATTTTTATGAATTTCCATATTATTATGGAGAAAAATAAAAAAAAAAAAAAATATGCATTTTTCAAATTTTTACCTCTTCTCCCCGCTTTCTCTTCTCCTATTTCCCCTCCCCTTCCCCCTCCTCCCACCTTTCTCCTCTCTCTTTTTCTCTTAAAAAAAAAAATGTTTCAAATTTCAAATTGAAAATTTTTTTTTTTTTTGCGTTTGTGAAAATTTATTCATCAAAAACAATTGATTAAAATTTTTTTTTTTAGTTTTCTAGTTCCACGTCATTTTTTTTTTTTGGAATTAACCAATTGATATTTGGAGGATTATTATTATTTTTTTTTTTTTTATTTAATTAAAAACAATCGAATTATATTTAAAAAAAAAAAAAGGAAAAAATTATCCGGGGGGATAATTTTTCACTTTTTTTTTTTTCCTGGAGAAAAAAAAAAAGAAAACGTAATTTATTACGGTAATAATGAGGAAGGCGTAATATTTTTACACATTAATCATAAAAAAAAAAAAAAAAAAAAAAATTTTTTTTTTTTTTTTATAAAATTATTCCCCTACCTCTAAAAAAATAATTTTTTTTTTTTTTTTTTTTTTGTAAACGTTGAAAAAATAAATTCAAGTCGAGAAGAATTTAAAAATTTCAACGACATCCACTTGAAAAACTACACAGGAATGAAAATCCACCGAGAGAAAATTGTTTTTTGAAAAAAAAAAAAAAATTCAGGCACACAAAAACCGTTTAAAAAAAAATTAGTTGAACATAAATCCAAGATAATTCATATAAAACATTTATCTTTTCTCTGGAGAAAGAAAAAAGAGAGAGAGAGAGAGATTGTACAGGATGGGAATCTGCCAAGCAAGCAAGCTTGCAGGCAAGCAGGCAAGCAGGCAGGCAGGTTGGCAGAAGCAAAAGCATGAAAATCATGTAATCTTGTACTCGTTTTAACTCTTTTCGATATATATTTCTCTTTAAAACCTTTTGTCTCCCCCCCTCTCCCCTTCTCTCTCTTTACGTCTTCTGCTTTTTTTCTTCCCTCCCACATCTTTTTTCTTTTCTTTTTTTTAAAAAAATTTCTCTTTTACTACTCTTTGCAAAAAAAATTGCGAATTTATCTTCTTCTTCTCTCTCTCTCTCTCTCTTTTTTCCCCGCGTTGCTTTTGAATTCATTAATGGTAATAATAATAATAATACTACTTCTAAAGAATTTTTTAACGCTAAAGTAAACAATACTTAGAGAGAGAGAGAATCAACTCATTTTTCTTTTTTTTTTTTTTAAAGTTTTTATCTGAAAACGCTATTTGACACTTTTGTTCTCTCTCTCTCTCTCTCTCTCTCTCTATTACGTTACAAAACAAAGTTTAATCTTTCCAGCTAACAAATTTTTATTTTGTTTTCATTTTTTTTTTTTACGTCTTCTGCTTTATTTTTGTTGTTGTCGTAATTTTAAAAAAAAAAAACAAATTTATTTATTATTTGACGAAATCAATTTCGTTCGGGCGGGGAGGGGGAGAATTTCTTTTAACAAAATGGCGACGTTTCCGCTGTGGTTTTTTTTTATTACTTAATTTATTATTATTATTATTACGATGAAATGTGATGTTTACGAACGTGATAATTTATAAGAAAAAACGTTTTAACTTTTTCTATTGAAATTTTTCTTTTTTTAAAGACGGGTAAAAAATACCTGGATGTGGAAGGAGGGGGGAGTGCAGAAGAAGAAGAAGAGAAGAAAGAAAGAAAAGAAAGAAAAGAAAGAAAAACTCTTTTATCATTTTATTCCAATTTGAAATAACAAGTTCATAATTCACAACATGATGAAGCATCGACTCAAGATCTTCTTACAACGTCAAAACGTCAGGAAATAAATCTTTTATGTGAAATTGCAAAGCTTTGAAAAAGCTCAAATTCACATAAGAATTTTACCAACCGACACAAAATAAAGCAGACGAAGACGACGACGAAGACGACGTTCAAACGCGTAAATGCGCGTCTGGAAAAAACTTCAGGTGAAATTTTTTTCCCTTTTTTTTCCCTTCTTTTTCCCTTTTTTTTTTTTGAAATAAAACGAGAAAATTTTAACGGACAAGATTTAAACTAAAAAAACGTGGAACTAGAAAAATCGATCGATTTTAACAATCTAAAAAAAAAAAAAATTCACCGAAAACGATTTGAAAAGTCGTGTCAGAAGACAAACGAAACAAAAAAAAATTGTTAAAATAAAAATCAAAATAAATAAATAAATAAATAAATAATGGCCGTCGTTTTATTTAAACATAAAAAAAAGAAAAAATGTTAATTTAAATATATATAATAATAATAATAATGATGATGATGATGATGATGATAATAATAATACTGAAAAAAATACATTCGAGCGTGTTTTATTCCATTGAGAGAAGATTAAGTATATCAGAAAACTTAATTTATGGTTTTAGACAAAACAAATAGGTGAATGAGAATAAAGAGAAAAATGATGGGGAAAAGAAGAGAGGGAGGGGAGAAGGGAGATGAGGAGAGAGAGAGAGAGAGAAAAGGAAAAAGGAGTGAAAAGTAAAAAGGTTTAATGGCGGCGAAAGGAAAGAGAAAGAGAGAAGAGATTTGGGAAAAATTGTTAGAAATGAACCGGAGGTGGGGAGGAAAAGGGAGGAGGGATGACGTCGAGGGGGGAAGGAGGAGAGAGAGAGAGGAAAACGGAGGAGGAAAAAGGGTAGAAAATTTTTCATTGTTATTTTCACGAATGTCCAATTATAACAATTTCCAAAAAAAGAAAATTTTTTTTTTTGTATTCACGAAAAAAGGTTTTGTTTGTTTTTCGTATACAAACGAAAGGTTCAGTCGTTTGTCGATTCGATTCGATTCGATACTTTTTAAAAAAATAAATCGATTCGATATTTTATAAATTTGACGAAAAAAAAAAAAGAATAAAAAGATAAACTTTCGTTGCGTACCTTTTTTTTCTCTTTTTTTCCTTTTCCGGTGGTTTTTTTCTTCCTATTCCGTTTTCTCTTTTTCCTCCTTCACCTTCTTCTCCTCCTTCCATTTTTTTCTAACACGTCAGAAAAAATAATACGCGGAATAAATTGAATAAAAATTTTTTTTTTTTTTTTTTTTCAAATATTCAAAAAGAAAATTGTTTTTTTTTTTTTTTCCCTAAATTTCAATTTTCTCTACAAATGTTGTAAAAATTATCGGGGGACCCTTACATCATTTTATATATATATGCGTATGTATGTATGTATGTACACGCACATGCGTAAAAAGAATACAAATAACTCAATATTTTGCATTTAATATATGTATATAGAAAAGAAAAAAAAATTTTTTTATTTTATTTTTTTTTTTTGTTAGCGCGTGAATAATAATATTTGACGCCGAATCGAAAATAAAAATTGAAAATAAAAAAAAAAGGAAGAATCATAAAAGAGAGAGAGAGAGGGAGAGAAAAGTAAAAGAGTGTAGAATAGAGGAGAAAGAGTGAGAGAGGGAAAAAAAAATGAGGGCAGAATAGGGAAAGAGAAAGAGAGTGAAAGAGAGAGAGAAACAATGGGAAATACGGGTAACAGAAAGAGAGAGAAAAATAAGAGAGAGAGAGAGAAAATTCATAAAAGCGATCTCGAGTGAGAAAAATAATTTTGAATTAATAATAATAATAATAATTAATTAAAAATTATTAATATCGATAATGACGTCAATGGTGTTAAATTAATTTTTATGATTTTTATTATTATTATTATTATTATCATCATCATCATCATCATCTAGAATTAACTGGCGCGAAAAAAAATTTATCCAAAAAAAAATAATAATAATGATAATTATTTATGCTGGAAAATAAAAAAAAAAAAATTTTTTTTCTTTTTCTTTTTCTTTTCCAGTCGTTCGGCGAATATTAAAATCCAGTTTCCCAGTTTCAAAATATTTTGTTTTTATCCAGTTTTATCATCATCATTATCATCATCATCATCATCATCATCATCATCATTATTATTAATAAAAAAAAAAAAAAATTTTAATAAATATTCCTCTATGGATAATTTTTGTTTGAAAAAGGGAAAATCAAAAATCAAAAAAAAAAAAAGAAAAATCGTTTGACATTGACGATTTCAATTTTCCGCGCGTAATTCCAGGTTTTTCTCTAGTACGCACACGCGCGCACGCACGCACACCCGCACACACACGCGTTCTGCATATGACAGGCAATTTGCTGACTTTTTACAAGACCTGTTAAAGAACTGTAAATTGCACGTTAGGGTGTGTTTCTACGCTTTTCATTTTCTCTCTCTCTCTCTTTCTTTCTTGTTTCTTTTCTCTCACCCACACACACACACACACACTCTCTCTCTCTCTTTTTTTCTCATTTCCTTTTTTTTTTACCGCAAAAAAAAAAAAAATTTTTTTCTAAAGTTTACTACGGAAAACTTTTTATTTTTTAACCGCATACAAACTGACTGAACAAGTTTTCTTGTTTTTTTTTTTTTCCTTTTCCTTCTTTTTCTTCTTTGGGTTTTTCATTTTTCCAGAGGGATTGAAAACATTTTGTTAATTATCAAACGATTTACATTTTTTTTATTATTACGACCCCGTTGTTCCGTTTGTTGTTTTTGTTTGTTGTTTGTTTTTGTTGTTAAAAAATATGATATTATAATCAAAAGAGTGTAAAAAAACTTTTTTTTTCTTTTCTTTTCCTTGATATCCGATTTTCTTTTGATCTTTTCCACAACGTTAATTTTTTTTTTTATTTATTGTCCTTGAAGAGAATGAGACAAACATTTTATATTAAAAAAATTTTTTTTTTTTTATCTCGGAGGCAGCGTTAATCCGGTTTAACAATCTGAAAAAACTCGATTTTCATACAGCAAAAAAAAATTTTTTGTTTTTTTGTTTTTTCCCTTTTTTTCCATCGGAATTTTTTAATATTGCATCCATAAATATTTTTTTTTTCTCTCTTTTGAAAAAAAAAAAAAAAGTGGAAAAGTGGTAAAAATAAAAAAGCCGGAGAGAGGTAAGTAAAACGGTCACAAAAGATAAAAACCGCACGACCTGTTTTAGAATAATTTATAAGATTCACCTTCTTTTTTTTCCTTCTCTCTCTGTCTTTTTCTATCTTTCAATTTTTTCCTATTTTTTTTCTATTTTTCTCTCTCTCTCTTTTCCTTCTTCTTTACTTTTTTTTTTTGTGTTCCGTCGTTAGTCTCCGGAGACCCTTTTTTGGACTGGAATGTCGAATAAATGGAAACTTTTAAAACAATCAAAGCAAATGTCGCTCTTGAATTTTTTAAGAATAAAAAATTTTTTCTTTTTACGTTTTCTCTCTCTCTCTCTCTCTCTCTTTGTTTAACTTATATCAATTTAAATTTTTTAATATTCTCTTTACGGTACTGAAACTAAAACACAAAAATCAAAAAAAAAAAAAAAACCGACGGAAATTTTGAAAAAGATTTGATAAAAAAAAAAAAAAAAAATTTACGAGCACCGAACGATCAACCAATCAGAAAATAGTTTTTTTTTTATTCGACGATTTGAAAATTGGCAACACTGTAAAGAAACTTCAAAAAAAAAATTGACGAGAAATACAGTAAATGACTTAAGGTTTCAAGTAAATTATAATCAACGTTTTTGTTAATTTTTTTTTTTTTTTAAATATTTCCGACAGCAAATTTTAATTTTTGATGCTGTTACTGCTACTGATGACGAACTCGGGGAAGAGAAGGGCAGAGGAGGAGAGGGAAGAAATAAAAAATTATATATAAATAAAATTAATTTCGAAATTTAATAAATTATAGTACGGGAACGACGTAAATCTTAAATAAATTAAAAAAAATTTAATTATGACATCTCGTTGAAAATTTGCGGACGTTTTGTTTTTGTTTTTTCTGAAGATGAAGCTGGAGCTGGAGGTGAAGCTGGAACTGGAGATGAAGCTGGAACTGGAGCTGGAGTCAAATTAATTCGAAAATGCATTTACAAAAAGGAGTAAAATCGTCTCGAAAATATAATTTAGTTAATATCAAAGTAAAAAAGGATCAAAAGGTTTGTTTTTATAATAAAAAATAATTTAAATTAAATCGTCGCGCAAATTTTCTTTTTCTTTTTTTTGTGGGGGAGAGGGAAGGGCAGGAGGAGGATTCATCGTCTGGTGACACGACGACGTTATAATCACTCGTGCGCGATTCGAAATAAATATTTAACAAATATAAGAAAAAAAAAAGAAGACAATTTCATTGAAATTTTTTTTTTTTATCGTGACCGACAATAATGATAATAATAATAATAATAATGATAATAATACTGACAAATACAATATTAAAATTTTGCGGGTTGTGTAAAAAGTTGATGAAAGCAGTGGCGAGGAAAATTAAGTTGTCGAAAGTTTCGGTTTATATATATATATATAAAGTAAAAAACTTTTGTTAGACTTTCCAAGTTTAGTTTGCTAAAATTCACCGTCGATGTGATTGTGTGTGTGCCTTTTATCATCTTTTTTTTTTTTAAATTTGTCGTCGTTTGCTCTCGTTCAAGGTAACTTTAGTGTTTTATTGTTTGTTTTTGTCGCCATAGTTTTTTTTTTTTTTTTTTTAAATTTAACTTTTAACTCACGAAGAATTTGTAGAGATTTTTTTTTTTTTTTTTTACAAAAGTTTTTAAAAATTATAAATACGTATAAAGAGAGAGAGGAAGAGAAAGAGAAAGAGAGAGATAGAGAGAGAGAGAGAAAGAGAAAGAGAGAGAGAGAGGGAGAAAGTTAACATCTGGCAAGAGGTTATGTTAAAATAATAATAAAACAATATGGCGTAATTTTTTTTTTTTAATTTCAGTAAACCTTAAATAATATTCGAAAAGGTTTTAATTACATTATTAGTATTATTATTATTTTTTATTTCCACCCCCCCTCCGTCGTATTTCGTTTGACGAATTAGATTCATCACACAATAGAATGATGATTCGTTTAATTCCCTCGATGACAATTGTCTGGGCAACTAATCTACTTTTGGGGGACGAACCCCTCAATGTGCGTGTGTGCGTGCGTGTCTCCGCGTGCTCAACGCAATATCATTAATTTTGACTTTATCAGAAAAACGAATTTATTTGGGGCGTTAAAATGTTTTATTCTCTTTTTTGTTATCTTCCCCTCTTACACACACACATATAGAAAAAAAAAACTTTTTCCTTAACGATTTTTTTGCTCGGTTCTTCCGCCACGTTGTTGTTTCCACGTTCAAACAAAATAAGTAGAAAATTTATATAGTTGATTAATATTAACCGTAACGAATTTTTTTATATATAACCAAAAAGAAAAAGGATATAAAAGGAAAAAGTTAAAAAAAAGGAAAGAAGGAAGGAAAAGAAAAGAAAAGAAGGAAGGAAAAATTCTCTCAAGAGAAAGAAATGAAAAAAAAAAAAAAAAACGAAAATGAATTTGCTGAATACAAGACACACTCGAGGGACAATAAAAATGGCGAATGGTTTAAGGATCAATAATAGAAGGAAGGAAGGAAGTAAGGAAGGAAGAAGAAGAAGAAGAAGAAGAAGTTTTCAGGACAAAATAATAATAATAATAATATTTATCGATGATAACTTTGCGTTTTTTCTACCTCTCTCTCTCTTTCTCTCTCTGAATTATTAACAACAAAACAAAAAAATCATCATCATCATTATTGTTGTTGTTTCATTTTCGTTTTTGTTTTCATTTTCAGATGAAAGTCGGTAATTTTTTTTTTTTTGTGATGTCAATTCCATAAGCGTACTACTACTTTTTTTTTTTTTTTTTTTGGAAAACAATGAACGCAAAAATTGTTTTGAAACAAATCGAACAAACAAACAATGGTTTTTCAATTTGAAAAATACTTTTTTTTTTTTTTTTTTGTTATAAGAAAAACTTTTTGAAAAACTTTTTGAAAAACCTTTTTCTTCTTTTATTTTCTTTTATATTTACAAATTAATAATAATAATAATAATTATAAAATTAATTGACGCGTTTTTTGTTAATGTCGAACGAACTTTGTGTATTTATTCTAAAAAAAAAAAAAAAAATTGAAGTTAAAAGTTCACAGGTTGGCACAAGTTTGCGTGAAATATATTCATTTGTCATTTGAAAAAATATTTTTTATTTTACAAACATGATCGATCACACACACAAAAACTGTTATAAATCAACACGAAAACGCGCACACGCACACACACACGTTTAAGAATAACAAATATATTATTATTATAAAACGGAAATGAAAGAAAGAAAGAGAGAGAGGGAAAGGGAGGGAGGGAGAAGGCGGCACCGTAAAGAAAAAGAACGATAGGTAAAACGTATTAGTCAGAAAGAGAGAGAGAGAGAGAGAAGTAAAAATGGCAGAAAAAAAAAGATAATAATAACAAAAGGCAGGAGGAAAAAAAAAAACGTTTTCCGTGTGCTTACGTCATCATCATAAACGGTTAAAAAATAAAGCCGCAAATGGTATTATCACTCGTGAAACACACCAAAACACCCATCTTTCTCTCTCTCTCTCTCTTTCGCACATCCTTTTCGCGAATAATAATAATAATAATTTTTTTTTTTTTAAAAAAAAAAAAGAAAATTTTAAAAAGATTAAAAACAATTTAAAAACATTACGACGAAAAGAGAGAAAGAGAGTGAGTGAGTGAGTATGTGAGTGAGAGAGAGAGAGAGAAAGAGAATTCGGGGATGTTGAAAATCCTTTTTGACATATTTTCATTCTTTATTTGTTATTTCATAACCTCAAAAACCATCTTAATCTTTTTGGTATTTCACCTGCTAACTTTTAAATAACTTATTTTAATTCGATGATGGGAATTTTCTTTTTTTTCTTTTTTTACTCCGTTTTATGAAAACCTTTTTTTTCCCCGCCTTTTTTTTTTTTTTTTTTTTAAACGCAAATTTAAATTAATTAAATCTCACGTGTAAATATTTTAATGAGTATATGAATATATAATTTCGACTTGTTGCCCTTTTAATATCAAATGTCACCGCCATTTTTAACGAATAATATAAATGACGTCAATTATTTTAAAATACAAAAAAAGTTTTGGCGGGAAAATTTTAAAAAATGAGAGAGTGGGAGAGGGTAAAGGGAGGGGCGGGGTTTATAATACATTCCAACGATAAATTTTAATGACGTAAGAAAAATTTATATTTTCGGGTTCGTTTTGTCAAAATGTCTGACGTTTTCTTTGACTGGCCGCCATCATCAATAAGGTTAAAATATTTTTTAGAGATTTTAATTTAGACTTGAAAGACTTTATTATTATTATTACTAGACGCCATCATTTGAAAAACTTTTAAAACCCTTTTTTATTTTTCGGGGGGGGGGCGAGTCGGGGGAAATTTCAAATTAATTAAACCCCCTTAAAATAATAATAATGATTTTCTAGAGCAATTATTAATGACGTTAATTAGTTTTTGACAAAATAACTTCGCTCTCGCCTCCCACAAAATTGTTTTTTTTTTGTTTTCGATCTCCATTCTTATCGACCGAATTCTCTTATCGATATCCGCTTTTTTTTTATTGCTTTCCCGTCCCGCCATTTTTTTTTTGATGACGTCATTGTCATTTAAATTAATATTTACAAGATGTGATACAAAACTAATAAGCAATATAAATTAAATACACGTTGAAAAATTTTTACATAAAAAAAAAACAGAAGACATTTTGTTTATGGAAAATATAAAAAAAAACGCACACTTGAATTTTTTTTTTAAATAAATTATGAAATAAATAAAAAAAACTCCATTTTGAAAAAAAAATTTTTCACCACACATTTTTTTCTTTTTTTTTTTTTCTGTTTATTACGTCGTTAAAAACAAGGAAAAAATTTAATTAATGAAATTAATTAGCGTGACTTAAAGTCTTGTTTAGTTTTTTTTCTCTCTTTCTCTCCCTCTCACTCCCTCTTCCCCAGTCCCCCCTTTAGTAAAAGAGACGCTACGTAATAATAATGATGATGTTACACGAAAAAAAAACGTCTCGTAAAATTTTTTCTTGTGATTTATTTAATAATTTTTTTAATAAATGAAAATTTAAAATCGAATGAATTTTTATTTAAAAAAAAAAAAAGCGAATATTAACCTAAAACGTTTTATCGTGGAAGAAGAAAAGAAAAGACAGGAAAAAACTTCGTCGTAAAAGTTTATAATAACGTTTTAAAAAAAAAAAATTTTTTTAAAGAGTTTTCCCCCTTCCTCCCTCTCTTCTATCCCATCACTCCGGAGAATATGTTTTCATGTCTGGTATTTAACGTCACATACAGTAATGAAAAACTAATGAATAATTAAGTTAATTAATTAATTATGTTAATTAGTAACTTTAAAATGTGGAATTTATTTATTAAACAGGTAATCAAAAAGGTTAAAGTAAACTATCTGAAAACAAAAACAATGACAGGACGGAGGAGTTTAAAAAATTAAACCTACAGGCTAGGTTTTTTTTTTTTTCACATAAACAAAAGACTAAAACAATTGTTTTTAAAAAAAGGAGAGAGAGAGAGAGTAAAAGAAAATATCAAGGCGTTATTAATAAACGCACGTACACGCGCACATGCACTCATTTTAAAAAAAATTCTACTGGGAGAAGAAAACATTTAATGGGAAATGACGCAAAATAAAAAAAAAAAAATTTTTTTTTTCTTCTGCTGATTTTTTTTTTTTTTTGTAAACAATTGAAAAACATTAAAAACAAAAATTTTTTTTTTTTGTCAAATTTTATTATTTCTGTCGATTCTGTTGTTGTTGTTGTTGTTGTTGTCACTTTCATTTTGAGTACATAACTTATTTTTATAAAAAATTTTTTTACAAAAAAAAAAAAAAAAAAAAACTTTTTGTTTGTACTTTTTTAAAAGGGGGCAAATAATGGATAAAGAAAGCGAGAGAGAGGGAGAGAGAGAGAAAATATCAAGAGAAAAAAGAAATTTTTATGTTTATGTTTACACATTTTAAATTTAGATATTCCTTTTTATTTAAAACTACACTCCTTCTTTTTCTCTCTATCTTTCTCTCTCTTTATTTATCTCTCTTTCTTTCTATCTCTTTCTGTGTTTCTGTTTACGTAATAATGTTGATTTTGATTTGCATTTTATTTTTTATTTTTTTAATTTATTAAAAACATTTAAATAAAAAAAAAGCAAAAAAAAAAAAAAACACGAAGCGAAATACAAAAAAATTAAAATAAAATTTATAATAATAATAATAATAATAATAATAATAAATTGATGTAGAGAAAATTTTTTATTCATTCTAACTTTTCCTAACGGTTTTGTTTAAAAAATCAAAAATTTTGTAAATAAATTGTTATGAATCAATTATAGAACTCATAAAATTATGTTTTCTTTGCGTTGTGTTCAACTATTCTTTTTGTTACGATCAGAATATCAACTGTATTACGTCACAGGCACATAGAACAAATCAAAAAATGGACGAAAAACACTAAAACATAAGAAAAACATGGAAAAAACTCTTCTTCATGTGTATAATAACAAACACGTGGTAACCATAGTAACAATGTTTTGTTTATAAACAAACACAACGCAACACTACGATAAGAGGCAACAAGACGAATAAATTATATTTAAAACTAACCGGAAATGTTTAGTTTTCTAAAATTTAAAAATTTTCAACACGTGACTTTAGAGACAAAATCGATTTTTATAAAAAAAAAAATAAAAAAATAAATAAAAACTCATCACGTGTTTAACGTTCCGCCGTATTTTTATTTAATATAAATGAAACACCTGAACGCACCCTCACACGTGTGAACTCATGAATGACGTAATAAATAAAAGAATCATAAAATTCACATTTTATATTAAATAATTTGTTTAAATTAATAAATGAGAGAGAGAGAGAAATATAAATAAAATTAAAATTAAAATTAAAAAAAAAGAGAAAGTGAAATTTTTCAAAGGTTGTAAATAAAAGGAAATTAAAAAAAAATTAAACTTATATATATTTATATAACTTGTAAAAAGTTTTTAAGGTTTGGTTAAGTTTTTTTACCTTTTTCTTTCATTTTCAACCCTCGAGTATTTTTCATCCCCAGGCACAATTCTACTTGATTTTATTAATTTTTGTAAAATTTAAAAATATTCCCATGGAGATGTTCTTCATTCGCGAATGTAATTTACTTTTATTATTTTTTATGTCCCTAGTTTTCTTAAGAGAAATAAAATAATAAAAAAAAAAAAAAAACTTACTTGTTAGAAAGAAAGAAAGAGAGGGAGAATGATAAAGATGAGAGAGGGAGAGAGGTGAAAAAAGGAGTTTTCAAATAACCTTTTCACGTCTTTTAATTTCTGATTATGAAAACTTATTCTGATAACAGCGGAATATAAAACCGATGAAAATGGAATGAGAGGAAAAAAAATTAAAATTTAAGAAATTGCGATGGTGATGGCGATGAGAGAGAAAGAAAGAAAAGGAAAATTTTATAAAAGAAGAAAAAAAAAAAAAGGGAGATGAAAAATAAGAAGTAAAAGAGTAGTAGTAGATAACAAGTTGAAGAAAGATGAAATCGATTTAAAATGGCGTTTTTTAAAAAATTTTTTTTTTTTAAAGATAATAACGATTTAAAAACTTTACACAAAACTTTAATTTCTTTTTTTTTTTTTTTTTTTTTAGTTTTTAATGAGATTTCAAGTATTTTTCATCATTTTTTCCTTTTTTCCTTTTCCTTTTTTTCCCCTTTAAATTATTTATTTATTTATTTGTTTTACAAATGGCGTATTCAAACATAATCATTACTTTCGATTAATATTATTATTATTATTATTATTATTATTATTATTATTATTATTATTATTATTATTATTATTATTATTATTATTATTCGTGTTGTTGGTTTTAATATTAATTTTTATAGCGTTACATATTTTTTTCCCCCCCCTTTTAAACTTATTTCTTTATTATCGTTTTATTCATTATCATTATCATTATTTACTTTGATAAAATTTTTAAAGGAAAAGTTTTCTTTCCTATTTCCCCCCTCCCTCCCCACTCATTTTCTTTTTTTTAATTATTATTATTATTTTTTAAAAAACAAGTTTGAATTTTTATTATTATTGGCGGGAAAAAAAACGAGAAACGAAAGCTACGATTCTTCGTTTATATTCGGATTTTTCCGCCGTTTGAAATACTTAACGATCGACCAATCAAAACGCGTTTATAATTTTTACTCGATTCTGATTGGTCAAAATTACGAAAAATGTGTATTACAGGTTGCATAATCTTGAAATTCAACATTAAAGTTTATTTTTGTTTTATTAATGAATTAAATTGATTGAAATTATTGATCTCTCATCGATTTTTTTTGTTTTTTTTTTATAGAAAAACAAATTTTAAATGAGATGGAGAGTAAATTGCATGAAAGAAAAAGAGAATTATTAGTTTTTTATGAGAAACATAAAAGATTCGAAGTTAAGATGACATCAAAAGAATTTTTTTTTACCTTTTTCGTCATCGGTCGCATACCATTTCCTCACTTTTGATACTCTCCATTTTCTTTTTCATTTTGTTCAGAAGACGATTTTTTTTTTTCTTTTCAGGGAACCTCAAATGACATTATACATCTTTAAAATATAACCCGTTCAAATATTCACCTTTCTTTTTTATTTTAAAACTTAAAAAAAATTTTTTTTTTTTTTTTGTTATTCAACTGGTCTCAAATCATTTCTTTTAAGTGTTAAAAAGGTTTTATTATTATTATTATTATCATCATCATTTTGTTTTCTTTCATAAAATCAAAGGAATTCTTTTTCGTTTGAGAAAAAAAAAAGAAGAAGAAAATGAAAAGAAGGTAAAATTGAAAATTGAGAGAATAAAACAAGAAGGAGTAATTTTAGGAGCAAAAAAAAAAATATTATCGAACGACAAAAGGAAGTAGAAAAAACTTTATTAAAATCACTTTTTTTTTTTTTTCTAATAACGAAATTCTAGTTGAAAGATCAAAAAAAAAAAGGAAAAACATTTAAAATAAAAAATGGCGTCGAAATAAGAATGATAACAATCAAAAAAAAAAATGCTGGCCGTTAAATTTTTTTTTTTTTTTTTTTTTTTTTTTTTTTTTTTTTAACAAGGGGGTTGGGAATTGTCAAAATGAATGATTGAAATTTTTTTAAAATTCCCCCCAAGGGCCGGGTTCAATGACATCTTTTTCAATTTTTTTTTTTTTGGGGGCGGGGGAATTATAAAAAAAAAAAATGAAGCTGAAAATGAAAAAAAATGAAGTTTAAAAAAAAAAAAATGATTAACGATTTGTTGGGGTCACTTCGATAATACTCGTTTTTATCATTTGAGTTATTTTTATTGTGTTTAAAAAAAATATATTCTGGAATCTGGAATCGGATTTTTAAAAAAAAAATTTGATTATAAAAAAGAAAACAAAAGGAGAGAGAGTGAGAGAAAGAGAGAACAAAAAAAAGGTTGTTAAAAAGTAAAATTTATTTATTATTCGGTTGAGAAAAAAAAATTTTAAATTACTGGAGAAAAAAAAACTGGAAAAATATTCGAAAAAAAAAGAAATTGACGAACGCGAAAATCAAAAAAAAGAAAAAAAAAAGTAATCGCGTTTATTAAAGAAAGAGAGAGAAAGGGAGAGAAAAAGGAAAAGTTTTTATTTTTATTTTGTGCTTTTCCAGTAGTTTTTATGCCCTCTTTTCATAAAAAAAAACCTGTCGTTCCCCCAATATTTGATTTTCAAGTGCCCATCAAAAAAAAAAAAAAAATACAATGAAATTACATCCCCTGGAGAAGGATTAACCGTGATCAACATATTCCAAAAGAAAGAAAGAAAGAAAAAAACTACGAGTCAGCAATCTGGATTGTTTCATATGAATTTTCCTTTTTTCTTTCTTTCTTTCCCCCTCCGGATATAAAATAACAATAACCTTTTCTTAACAAACTTATGTGAATTAAACGAGATATAGAAACGAAAAAAAAGAAGGAGAGAAAAACAAAAAAAAATTAGAAATAAAGCAGAAGAGGAAAAACGGAAAAAAAAAAATTTTTTTAAGTTAATGAATCGAGAGAATAAAAAAAAAGAAAAAAAATTTCTGGAATGAAGAAAGTAAAAAGAATTTTGTCGAATGAAAAAAATGGCGGCGAAAACAATTCGAAATAATAATACGACAAAAAAAAAAAAATTCTAAAGGATTCGAACACGTGGGGTGGAGTTGTGGGAGAGGAAGGGGAAAGAGGAGGGAAAGAGGGGGGAGGGGGAAACGAACGTGAAAAAGAAAATTTGATAAATTAAGTTTTTGAATGAAAAGGTGATTTGTGAACGTTTTGTTAATTTTTTTCTTTTTTCAAATAAATCGATAAAAGAATTTATTATTATTATTATTATTAAAAATAAAAAATTAATAAATAAAGTTATGAAACAAAAGAAAAAAGGAAAACTCAACAGTCGTTGTTATTGTTTATGTTTTTAAATTTATCAACAAAAAACAAAAACTTTATACATTAAATTTATTTTTTTCAAACGTTGTTGATAACGTTATCAATTTTTCACGGATAAAAAAAAATCAGTGGAAAATTTTTTTTTTTTTTTTAACATGTATTAAATCTTATTATGATTTTAAAAAGAAAATTTTTTTTTTCTACAACAAAAACGTTTTATGAATTTAAATAAAGTTACACGCATAACAACATAAAATAAAAATTATTTTCCGCCTTTTCTTCTAATATTTATTATTATCCTTTGTCACTCGCGACGTATATATCGAAATTTTTTTTTTCTCCAGGATTTAAACAATATTTCTCTTTAAAAAAACTAATTCATTCCAGTTTTATTTCTTTTTTTTTTTTTTTAAATTTTGAATTCATTCCCAAAATTTTTTTTTTTTTTAATTTAACCGTAATAATAATAATAATCGTCTTGATTTTAAAGAAAAAAAAAAATTCAACAGTCCTCTTTTCGTTTAATTATTATTAAATTTAATCGTATTCGCCGTCGTCTTCGTCGTCGTAGATGTCATCGTTTACGTCATCGTCGACGTCATCGTCGTCGACGTCGTCGTCGTCGTCGTCTTTGTTAAAAAACGAAAAAAAAATAAATAAATTTTCTAAAAATTCTTTCCAGTGAGAGACAATTAAAATTGTTTCCGTCTGCACGTTTTTTTTTTTTTATTCATACTTTTTTTTTCCAGAATTGTGATAGGATTAAATTATTATTATTATTATTATTATCATTAATATTTTTTTTCAAGCTGATGAAATTATGATTAAAAAAAAAAAAAAAAAAAATTTTTTTTTGGTTTCGTACATTCGCGACGAAGCCGTAATTTTAGTTTTAAAAAAAAAAAAATTAATTATAATTATGAGAAGAGTAAAAAAAAAGGAGAAAAAATATCAGTGGGAGGGGTTAAAAGTGACGAAACAACCAATGAGAATGAGAGGGAAAAAAGGGGGGAAGGAGAAAATAGTTGGAATGGGAAAAAGTTTGGAGATGGGAAATATTAGCGGGAGGGGAAATAAACAGAACGAATGAGAGCGAGTGAAAAATAGGGGAAGGGAAAAGGGGGAGGAGTCGAGACGAAAATAATAACCAATGGAGATGAGAGACAAAAGATATGGTAAGTATGAAAAATGAAAAGGAGTAGGTGGAAGGAGGAGTAGGAGGAGAAGGGGAAATGAATGAAGAGGGAAAAAGAAAAATTAGGAGGTTTTGCCCAATTTTTCTTTTTTTTTCAAGAAGGTTCCGAGTAAAAGCATCGGTTTATCACTTTTACGGCTCTCCATTATTTTATATTTTTTTTTTTTTCCAGAGGATTTTAATCTTAAAATATAGAAAAGCTGGAAAATGTCGGTGTTACATTGTCAGTTATTACATAGAGTATATAAAAAACTATTTATAAAAATAATAATAATAATATTAATAATAATAATAATAATAATAATAATAATAATAATAATAATAATAATAATAATAATAAAATCCGTGAAAATTTTTATTTATGCAAGTGTAAAAAAAAAAAAATTTTTAATTTTTCTATAATTATTATTTTTTCTAATGCCAACTTTAATAATAATAATAATAATAATAATAATAATAATAATAATAATAATAATAATTATATTTATTTTATGAATAACCATAGATTTTTTTTCCCATTGTTGTTGTTTTAGTTGTTGTTTGTTTGTTCGTTTGTTTTTTTTTCTTTGTAAATCCTCTCTCTCATGAATTTTTGTATTAAAAACAATAACAAACAACAATTGTAATACATAATAATAATAATTATTATTATTATTTTATAATTTTCGTTACATTTTTTTTTTTTAAATGATGAAAAAATTTTGGCTTCGAGTTGTTTTTCGAATTTTTCAAAAAAAAAAAACCGGATAAGGAAAAAAAACTTTTTTTATGATTTTTATCACCGATGGTGTATGTTTGTGTGAATCTTCTGCTTTTTTTTTAACTTTATCTCTCTCTTTCTCTCTTACTATCTCTTATTCTATCATTCGTTTATCTAAGTTTCCAATTATTTTTACGCGCGTTTCCTTCGTTTAATTGATACCCAAAATTTAACAGTTTAAAAACAACGGAAATTTTTTTTTTTTTTGTAAACTTTTACAAATGTTTAATATTTGAAAAAAAATTTTTAATGCAAACTTTTCGGGAATGAAAAATTTCACGGTAAACTTACAAAAAGAGAGAAAGAGAGAGAGAGAGAGAGAGAGAGTGAGAGAAAAATTTTGATTTTTTTTTAAAAAAACTTTTTAAACTCATTTACTTAAAATTATAGCAAAAGTTTTTTTTTTAACGCAAAAAAAATTCATTTTTTAAAAAAATATTTTTGATTTTTATTACGATATCATCATCATCATCATCATCACCATCATTATTATCATCATCATTAATATTATTTTATAAAAAAAAAAAAAGGTTAACAACAATTTTTAAAAAATTAAACGATATTAAAGACAGGCATAATAATTAATTTTCAAATAAATTTTTTTTTTCCCGCCGTTTTTTCCCCCGGAAATGCCTCGGTCGATTTAATGAATAACGGAAAACAGGTATCGAAAACCTATATAAATTAATCGATTACGTGATTAATCGATCGATTTTTATATAATCAAGAAAAAAAATGAATAAAAAACCATTAACGCGGTTAAAGAATTTAAACAAACAAAAAAGAAAAAAAAATTTCATTTACTCGAAAATTACAAAAAAAAAAAAAATTATAACGACGACGATGATGATGATAATAATAATAATAATAATTAAATTCGTTAAACGGATAAGAAAATAACGAATGATTATTAAAAAAAAAAAAAAGAGAAAAAAAGAGAAAAAGAGAGGAAAAAAAATTAAAAAAGGTGGTGAATCGATATTAACGATTATTAAAAAAAAAAAAAAAAAGGTGTCGGAAAAGGAGGAATAAATGAAGTAAAAACAATAAGAAATGACGGGAACGTTTGACAATAATAATAATAATAAAAATGCTGAGCGTAGTAGTACCAACATTAAAAAAAAAGAAGAAAAAAAAAGAAAATCAAGTTTTGAATTATTAAATAATAAATCTCGATTTTAATTTTTTTTTTCTAACTTTTTTTTTTTTTATTTAATTTAACGTTTTTATATTATTACGGATGAAATATACACGTTATTATTATTATTATTATTATTATTATTATTATTATTATTATTATTATCGTCGTCGTCGTCGGTGAAGTTTTCGTTGTTGACGTCATCGTTAAATTTTTTAAAAAAGAAAATTTTATCGATTTTTTTTTTCCGTCTTAAAAAGTTTAAATGAAAATTTTTTAATTCGACGACCGAACGATCCGACCAATCAGACGTCTCGATTTAAAAAAAATTTTTTTTTTGTATGAAAATTACTATTATTATCATTCTCGAAAGGTTTCATGTGCTTGGGAATTTAAAAAAAAAAAAAAATTTATTCCGAGGGGGGGTTATCCGATACCTCAAGAATAAAATCCGGGTTGAACGATATCCGGTGTGTCGGTTTGGATTTGTTTATCATACGAAACTGGACTACCGGGTCTCTACTGGGTCTGGACATCATTTTTGGATGATTCTTCCGTTCCAGATACTCTACAGCAGGGATATCAAAATCGTTTTGTCAATATTGTAAAACCGGAAATTCGAATGATGGATTGTTTCCGACAACAACACGATTCGACACTCGGTCATCTTTGTGTACTAAGTTTAATCCATACCATCCTTCCATTTTCCACGCCTTAGTCAGTCGCTATGCTTTAACGATTTTTTTTTTCCCACGCTTGACCTTGAATTTTTAAAAGAATTGACCTTTCTTGCGATATCATTATTATTATTATTATCATCGTATAAAAATAAAAAAAAGAAACATTTACAAAAGAATCGTGAAAAATGTTAACAACAACGTGTCAGTTAAATTTTTCTTTTTTTTTTTTTTCGAACGTTGGCAGCCGGAAAAAAAAAAAAGTTGAAAAGTTGAATTTTTTATAAAACGTTTTTCCTTTCGCTATTATTATTATTATCATCATTATTATTATTATCTTTTATTTTCAAAACATTTTTGAAATTGATATCATCACATCGATTTGATATTATTATAACTTTTAACGGTTTTTTTTATACGAAAAAAAAAATGTTTGTTAAATAATTTCTTTGTATTTTTATTTCCGCTTTTTCCTTTTTCCGGTTTTTAAAATTTTCCAGCTTGATCTTTTTAAATAAAAATTTTTTCCGGCAATAAATAAAAAAAAAATTTTCTTTTTTTTTCTCTCTCTCGAAATTCTTGTTTTAATCGTTTTTCTTTATTAATAATAATAATAATGATAATTCTGAAGGAAGAAACAAATACCGGATAAAGATTAAATAAGAATTTTTTTCCCCGCAAAACCGGAAATGGTACTTTTTATTAAAATGGAATTTTCGAGTAACAAAATGAAAATTTTTTTCATCAAAATATTTTATTAAAGTATCAGGTTTCATATTACAAATAATTCATCACGAAAAACCTGAAACGGATGTTAAACAACGAACAAACACGCAGAACTTCCGGTTGTTCCTTATAATAATAATGATAATAATTTTTTTATTCAACCGTCAAAATTGAAAATTATTTTTTTTTTTTTTTTAAATTCATTTTAATAAAATAAAAAAAAAATTTTTTTCGTGACAGTAGCGTAATAACGACAGAGCGCGCACACCCACACACACACAACAGCAACAGCAACAACAGAGTTTTTCACTTAAATAATTATAAACAAAACGTAAAAAAAAAAAAATGGGAGAGGGGGGACTCGAAATTTCGTAAAAAAAAAAAAAAAAAATTTTCTTTCTTTCTTTTTAGGTCACACACAAAAAAAAATAAATAAAAAGGTTTTAAAAAAAACAGACCAATGATTATTATTATTATTATTATTATTATTATTATTATACATTTTATTTACTTTTTTTTTTGTATTCCTTTTTCTCTTCTCTTCTAAATGTTTTTCCTTCTTCCCACGGGAGACAAAAAAAAAAATAAAAGAAAAGAAAAAATCGAAAAGGTTAAATTTTAGATTTTTACAAATAAAAAAATAAAAATAAAATAGACGGGAAAGAGGATGGAGGGGGAGGGGGAGGAGAGGGAAAAACGATTTACTAAAGAAAATCGAATAAAAAAGAAAAGAAGGAAAAACTTTCAGTTCACGTTTAAAAATGAATAGAAAATAATGATGAGCAAAAAAAA
>NW_002987854.1:654992-655389 GCF_000006295.1 Pediculus humanus corporis | reverse complement strand
AAAATAATAATAATAATAAAAATAATAATCATTCGAATAACATTTTCGAGTTTATTTAATTTCATTATCCCATATTAAAAAATAATAATAATCGAATCGAATGGAAATATATGATGTGATCGAGGTGAAAACAATGGAATTCGAGTTTTAAATACAAAAGCCGTGGGAGGGGGGGAAAGGGCAAAAGAGTTAAATGCAAAATTTTCGTCATCATGATGATAATGATGATGATGGGGGTGATGGTGGTGGTGATGGTTGAGATGGTGGAAAAAGGAGAAAATAATGTAGGATATGAAATTGGGTGGAATTATTAGTAAGGGCGAGGGGGGTATGGGAAAAGGATAAAGAGTGGAATATTATGATGATGGTAGGAGTGGTGGGGGTGGGAATGGGGGGG
>NW_002987854.1:653586-654398 GCF_000006295.1 Pediculus humanus corporis | reverse complement strand
TAAAAGAATACAAAAGAGGTCAAAGGTTACATATACAAAGTTTTAGGGATACTCGAGATACCTTATTGAAAAAATTATTATTATTGTTTTTAATGAAAACAATTCATCCCTTACGGATCCCTTTCGGTTTTTCCCCCCCTGCGTTGTTGTTTTTCTCATCAATTTTTTTCTTGTACCGACGTCACCGTCCCCCTTTTTTTTCATTAAAATTGTTTGTTTTTTCCTTTTTTTTCTAGTACGAAATGAAAAGTAAAAATAATTTCACAAAAAAAAAAAAAAAAACACAAGTTCGGACAAAAAACCTTGAGGCCACTCACCCCCTCCCTTTTTTAAAACCAACAACTCTCTTGACTCATCGTTATTTTAAACCCTTAAAAAACTTTTCAACCTAACTAATTCAAAGTTTATAAACTTTGAGAAACCTAAAAATTTGTTTTTAGGTTCTTTATAAAGTCTTTTTGGACAACACGAAAACATTTCAAAAAAAAAGGGAAAAAAAAATTTTTTTTCCTTGTTTCCCCCCCCACAAACATTGACAGCCATTTTTATTATTTTTGTGTTTTGTGGAGAGAATCGATTGAAGAAAACGTAATCAGTCGTTGATTTATTAAAGCGAATAAATACGTGTGATTTTGCGTACGAATGCGTTTGCGAAATTGAAAGAAAGAGAGAAAGAGAAAATTAAAAAAACAGAATTAGAGAGAGAGAGAGAGAGAGAGGGAGAGGAAAATAAATAGAGGAATAAAGAAGGAAAGAGAGAAATAAACAGAGAGAGAAAGGTAAAGGGGAGCACAGAGAGAGAGAAAAAGGAA
>NW_002987854.1:641417-653121 GCF_000006295.1 Pediculus humanus corporis | reverse complement strand
AAAGAATCAAAAAATAAAAGATAAAAAAAAAAAAAAAACTAAAGAGAGAGAAAAAGATAGAAAAAGATGTAGATGAATAGATAGATATATAGATAGATAGTTAGATAAAATAAAAAGAGATGAAGAAAAAAAAAAAGGAAAAAAAAGGGAAAAAAAGATTTAAAAGGAAAAATAGTCAAGAAAGAAAAATAATAAAACAAGAAGAAGAAATAATAGAAAAGAAAGAAAGAAAGAAAGAAAAAAAATTCTTCCACTTTTTTTTTGTCTCTTCTTTATTTTACTTTCAATATAATGAAATTTGATCATACCCCCCCCCCCATTTTTTCTCTTTCTCTCTCTTTTTTTTTGGCATCGTTCGTTAAAAACGCACCTTTCGAACTTTTTTTCCTTTTAACCTTCCCCTCTCCTTTTACCAAAAAGAATTTCAAAATATTATTTATTTATCTACTTTTTCTAATTAATTATTATTATTATTATTATTATTATTATTATTATTATTAATCGTTTAACTTTAAATTTAAAATAAAATAATAATAATAATAAATGTTTAAACTTTTAGAAAACAAAATATCTTATTTGCATATATGCAATGACTTAATAACGTTAAATATGTTTTAATGCCACTTTATTTATTTATGTATGAATGTATCCGTGAGTAAGTGAGGGTGTGTGGGTGTGCGTGTGCGGATGTGCACGGAGGAAAGAGGCGGGAGCGGTTGCAGACTCAAAAATTAAACCCATTATTTAGTTACATCGTAATAAATTATAGCGAAGAAGATGAAACGAAGGCTAAAATTTCTTTTTTTTTGTCAAATCATCGGAAAACTTTAAAAATGACTAAAAAAATCAAATAATAATAATAATAATAATAATAATAATAATAATAATAACAATAATAACAACGTACGTGTTATGGAGGAAAATAATAATAATAATAATAGTAAAAGTTCATTCAATTTGAAAAAAAAGGGAAAAAGAAAAGAAAATTTCAAAAATCGAAGATAATCGTCTCCGGGTAAAGTTTTAAAAAAAGTAACAATAATAATAATAATAAAATGAATATTCCGTAAAAGTGAGAGAGAGAGAGAGAGAGTGAAAAAGAGAAAAAGAAAATTTAAAAAAAAAAAAGTAAAAATCAAAATGTTTAAAAAAAAGGAAAAAAAATAAAATAAAAACGTTGAAATAGTCAATCGAAAAGGAAAACAGAAAAAAAAAAAAAACGAAATCGAAATAACCAGAAAAAAAAAGGAACAACAAGTATAATAATAATAATAATAATAAAAACAAGTCCGAATTTTCCGTTTACTTAAAATAATAATAATAATAATAATAATAAAAGGCGTGAGTATGCGTGAAGAGTTTTTATAAAATGAAAAAAAAAAAAAAATGGCAAGTATTCGGTTGACGGTTTTTTTAAAAAAGAGAGAAAATCAATCTCCGTTCTGGAACTTTCCAAGAGGTCGTCGTCGTGCTTCTGGTTTCCATTGTTCCCCCATATTGATCTGTTTCCCTCTATCAGGGGCTTTTACAACCAATGCACACAATATTGTTTTCATTTTTTTTTTTTTTTATTCTCTTTCTTCCTTTACTTCTTCTCATATCCCCCTACCTCTCCTCTCTTTCTCCCCTTCCCCCCGCCATCTCTCTCTCTCTCTCTCGCACAAAGCGTAAAAAAAAAAAAAAACCGATCCTTAATCTTATAACTAAAAAAAAAACTTAAACATTTTGCCCTTTTGTATTCACGTCACTTGCACATGAGAAAAAAAAAAACGTTTATCTTTTCCTTTATAACTTATATTTACAATGAAATTTCCCATCCCCCTCCTCTCCCTCTCGTTTCTACGTGCATTTAAATACGCATTTGTTTTATACTCTATAAAATATCATTATTATTATTATAGATCGATTTTAAAAATAAAACGCGCTTTGATGTAAAAGTTGTTTGTTACGTCATTATAGAATGAACGTGATTAACTTATTTAAATCAAGTGAAATCCATAACTATTATCATCATCATCATCATCATCATTATTATCATCATCATCATCATCATCATCATCATCATTATTATCATCATCATCATTATCATTATCATCACATTAGTACATCTCATTACTTTTTTTTTTGTCAGAAACGCCATTCGTTACTCACATAATTTACACAATCTTACTCGCCGTTTTCAACGAGTAAAATTAAACGGTAAGAAAATGGGGAGGGGGGAGTGTCCCCCTCCCGAGGGGACACCTTCCTTCCTTCGAAAAAAAAAATTAAATTATTACCCTAAAACTATATTTTATAGCTTTTTCCCCTCTCCCACATAATCAATCAAACGTGTTCGCACTTAATTAAAATCGAAGATGAAAAAAGGAAAGGAAAGGAAGGATTATTATTATTATTATTATCATTATCATTAAGTATTAATTACGAGTATGTATTTATGTATGTAATAAAATACGTAAACCGTGAAATAGCAGAAAGGAAAAAGAAAGAAAGAAAAAAAGAAAAATTAATTTGGGCGTATTACATAAATTTTATTATACATTTTATTAGTTATGACTAAATAAATTTTAAACTAATTAAAAATTATCTTATTTAATTATCTAGAAGAAGAACTGATTAAGAATTTACTTTAAAAAAAGAAAGTTTTTTTTTTTTTTATTAATAAAATTCTCAATTATCAAAAAAAAAAAAGTTTTAGTTAAATAATTAATTAATTTTTGTTGTTGTTGTTGTACTGAAAAAAAAAGAAAAGGAAAAAAATGTACACGCGAAGGGAGGAAAATAAAAAAGAGAAAAAAAGAATGAATGTATTAATAACGGGTGGAATAAAGAAAGAAAAAAAGAAAAAATAATAATAATAAACAAGATTACCACCATTTAAAAAATTATAGAATAAGAAAAAGGAATAAATTAACGAATCAAAAACAAAAGATTAAAAAACAACAACAAAAACAACAACAACAACAAAGCTATCTCTTATTTATTTCTTCTGCTTTTTTTTTTTTAATCCTTATTCTCTTATAAAAAATTTTTTTCTAGAATTTTCTTTTTTCTTTTTTTTTTTTCTTTCAAGATGATTTTAGTGCCACTTTTTTTTTTTTTTCTTAAGTCACGTTTACTAAGTTTTTAATTTTTGATAAATAAAATTTTTTAACTTACTGGAGACTCCAGAGATGTGACGATGAACAAAAAAAAAAAAAAAAAAAAAAACATAACGAAGAAATATAATTCCGTAAGAAAAACTCTCTCACCTTTTTCTTCTTTTATCCCCTTCCCTTCTCCCCCCTCTTCTTCCCCTTTCAACTTTTCTCTCCCTCCATCATTTTTTCCTTTCTTTCTTTCTTTTTTTCCTTTTTCAACAATTTTTCTTTCATCTTTTCCAACCAAAAACGTAACATTTCTCTCATTCCTCCCTCTTTTTACTTCTTCTTCTTTTCCTTCTTATATTTCGACATTTTTTTTTCTTTTCATAATCCTCCTCCTCCTCACATTTTCTTTCTTTTACTTTCGATTTATTTTCTTTTAAGTTACAACAACAGAAACAACTTTTTCAAAACCCGAACACATTCGTTTTTTTTTTTTCGCCCCCCCAATTTAGAAACCTCTTTTAGGTTTTTTTCAATCTTTGACTTTTTTCTCTCCTTTTTCGTTTTTGAAAGAATGGGTTTTCACCCATTCTTTTTTTTTTAATATTTGTTTTATGACGTCATCATTTTTTTATCAATTAAAAAAACAAAAAAGTTTTAAAATAAAATACATTTATTTATTTATTTTAACAACAATAATAAGGTTTCGCAAAATTTTTTTTTGGGGAAAACATGACAAAACCTTTTTCCCTTCTTCGTGAAAAGAGAGAGAGAGAGAGAGAGAGAGAGAAAGAAAAAAAAAACCTCTAATGGAGAAGACAAGTAAAAACCGCAAGACGAAAATTTATCTCACATTACCGCGTGTGGCGGTCCAATGTTAATATATTCTTCTTCTTCTTCTTCTTTTTCTTCTTCTTTGTTATAATATATTTTTAGTTGGATTAGTTTTTAACTTTGCCATATTTTAAATAAATCGACAACAATGTTACAAAATAATTTTGTTAAATTAAATTGTTAACAAAAACAAAAAAAACAAAAAAATTCTAAAAAGTTTTTTTATATTTTTGTTGTCGGTTTAAAATTAGAGAGAAAAAGAGAGAAAAGAATTTAAACTCGTGTGAACGATACGTTAACCGCAAAACGGTTATAACATCATAAAAGTGGTAACAAAAAGGTAAGAAAAAAGGAATATGGAAAAACAAAAATGGTTAACGCTTTTAAAAATTTAAACAAAAAACAAAAACAAACAACCGAACGATAATAAAACATTCAACGTTTTTTTATTGTTTTAAATAATAATCAATTTTCTAAGGTAAATAATTTTCCCGACATAACTAATAACTTAAACCCCCGATCCTTTCCCCTCCCCTTCCCTCCCTCTCCATACCTCCCCCAAAAAAAAAGTTATGCGACAAACTGGAGGACTTTTAAGTTAAAAAAAAAATGCGGGGGTCGTCAATAGAGTAACGTGCGAGTGATTTGTTATGACGTAAGTAAATAAAATCCTCGATTCTGATTGGTCGGTCGTTGAGTCTTTCTCCGAACACTTAATTAACATTTTAAATTATTTAAATTGCGCGCGCGCACGTGTTGTTTCAGGGGGGGGGGGGGGGGAGAAAAAATAAATAATAATTTACCTAACGTAGAAAAAAAAAAAAAGTACGAATAAAATGACAGGAAAAAGTTTTACGAATGAAAAACATTCGGACAAGAGTTTTAATAAAAAAAAAAAAACGTCGTGGAAGGAGAAAAAAAAAAAAAAGAAGAGAGAAAGAGAGAAAAAAATACGAGAGTAAAGCGTCAAAAAATTTAATTCGCATACGTTATTTTGTTTTTTTTTTTTTTTTTTTTTTAAAATTCCAGGGATTTTTTTTCTTCTGGAAAAAAAATTATTATTATTATTATTACTTTTTTTTTTGGGCGCGCATAGAGGAAACTTTAAATAATAATAACGAAAAAATTTTTTTATTTTACTGTTTTGAAAAAGAAGATTAAATTCTAAGCGTTTCCACTAATCTATCTGGAAAACATTAATAATAATAATAATATTTTCTTTCTCTCGATTTCTGCTTAAAAAGCTAAAAATCATTCCCATGCGATTATCAAATGTTAAAAACTATCTTTTGTTTTACAAAAAGCTAATCCTCTTTCTAAAAACTCTAGAAACCTAAGCAAAAAAGGAAAAAAAAAAAAAAAAAACTTTTTCTCGAACAAATAAGGAGATGGGGAAAAATGGTGGAAGAGGAGGAAGAAGAGAAAGAGAATGAAAAGAATAGAAAAAAAAAATGTCACGAATTCTAATCGAAAAAAAAAAAAAGGCTTTGAAAATTGATGGAAAAGGATTTTCAAATCGAAAACAAAAAAGGTGTCTTCTTGATTATGAAAAGATAAAAAAAAAAAAAAGAAAAAAACTTATTTTATTATTATTATTATTATTTCTTTCTCGAACTTTTTTTTTATTAAGTTTTTTCGAAAACGAAACAAAAAAATAAAAAAAAAAAATTCAAAACGAGTTTAAATTGTTTATAAAAAAAAAAAAAAAAAAATTTTTAAATGAATAAAAAAAGAAAAGAAAAAAACGACCGGAAGTCAACGATAAAAATAAAAAAAAACCGTTAAAAAAAAAGTTTTGTGTCGATTTTTCCTTATGAGTAAAAAATCACCCGCGTTTAAAAAGTGTTTGATAATTTTTCTTTTTTCCTTTTTTTTCTAAAAAACGTTTCGTGATCATAAGGTAAACATGAGCGTTTTAATTTTTTTATTTGATTATTTTTTTAATTCATTGGGTGATCTATTCGATTACATTTCACGCGTAAAACTTTTTGTTTATTTACGTGCGCGTGCACGTGTGGGTGAACGCTCATGTGCTTGTGCGTGGGTGTAGGTGTGCGCGAATATAAAAATTTGCGACGTGATTTTTTTTTTTTTTGGTTTTTTCCTGTTGGTAACAAAAAAAAAAAAATTAAAATTAAAAGTTTAAAAAAAAAAAACTTTTGTTTTTAACTTTTTTATTCTTGTTTTAAGTATAAGTTTTATTCGTTTTTTTTGTTTTATTTTTTCTTTCGTGTGACTTTGAGGGGAAGAAAAGGAAAGGAAGGAAAGTAAAGAAAATAAAAAAAAAAAAAGCAGAAGAAAAAAAAAGTTTTATGATTCGAGATTAAAAAAAAAAAAAAAAAGTTTTTGAATGATGAAGAAATGATGATTTCTTTTCCACAGTTATGTTTCTATTGATGGTTTTCTCTCTCTCTCTCTCTCTCTCTCTCTCTCTCTCTCTTTCTCTTTCATTATTATTATTTAACTTAACTAACTAATTTGGTTTTATCACAGGATTTTTCAAGTTTGATAAAATCAAAATATTTTCCTACCCCCTCTTTCCCTTTCCTCGTCCACTAATTTTTTTTTCTTTACTGGAAATTTTGTTTCTTCGACTGGAGTCTCTTCTTACGTATTTGTAATAAAATTTTTTTTTTTTCACTGGAATCTTTGTGAAATACTTTTTTGCAACTCATCGTTAATTTATTATTATTATTATTATTAATGACAAAGTTAATGATAATGATAATAATATTAAAACATTTATTTCTGAGAAATCGGGTGGAGACCTGGAAAAAATTTTTTTAAACTCCGATGGTAGATACATAAAATCTAATCGCGTTCGAATTTGATGATATAAATAATAATAATAATAACCTTTTGAACTCTCGGGTTCGAAAATTAATAAAAAAAATAGCAGAAGACACGATTTAAAAATCAAACTGTATTCGGTAAAAAGATTTCGTTTTGATAAAGTTTATAAAAAAAATTTTTTTTTTTTAAAGTTTTCTTACCGAACATTTTGGCAATTTAATTTTTTTTATTTTTATTTTGGTATCCCTGGAGAAGAAAAGTGAATAGAAAAAAAAAAGAAAAGAATATAATAAAGGTTTTGGAAATATGGGTTAAAAAACTCGCGCTGGAAAAAAAGAAAAAGAGAGAAAAAAAAATATTCAAAATCGAAAAATACCTCTGGAGAATCGAAAGGAAAGAAAAAAAGAACGATGATGATAATAATAATAATAATAAGAAAAAGTTTTTTTTTTTTTTGTTTGAAACAAATTTGCCTTTTGGTTTATTCCTCTCTGGAAATTTTTATTCTCCAGGCCACGTTTAATAAAAAAAATAAAAAATTTATACGAAATTTTAAAACATTTTCTTGAAACAATTTAATAATAATTAAAAAGGTTTTCCCCTCCTCCCTCCCCTTCTTCCTCAAATAATAAAATTTTTTTCAAAATTTTTACTGGAACGAATAAAAATATATATATACTATAGAATAATATATATTATATTATATTATTTTCAATATAAATAAAAAAAAACCTTTTTATAAAAAGTTTGAATTGTAAATATATATATTTTTTTTCCAAATGAAATTTCTTAAAAAGTTTTTCTTTTCTTTTCTTTTTCTTTACTTTTTTTTTATCATTGTTATGTTTCGAGTGTGTTGATAACATGATAAAAAATAAAAATAAAAATGGCGGATCGACGAAAGAAATATGATATTATTACGTTTTATTTTATTTATTTTAACGTTTTATATAAATTTGTCGTCGTCGTCATCGTCGTCACTGTTTTTATAAGATTTTTACTGGAATATCTGTCGCGAATGTGGAATGAATGGACTAGTCAGGGAATGATACAAACACATTCTACAACTCCGGTTAACGTACGGTTCGGTACGATCGAGAAATCCAAACTGACAAAACCGTTCCAGCTGGCAAACCGGATATAGGTAGTTAGATTGTTACATTAAAGAATTCCAAAAAAGTTCTGGAAAAATCGCACTTGTGGTAGGTTTACGTTTTCCTATGGCACAACCATCACCCCCATCCCCACCACCACTACCACCACCGATAGTTAAGCACATATCCTTAAGGAATCGGATAGAAACCTGGAACGAATACTGGAAAATTTCGACGTATTTACGAAACAAGTAGTTGTCACGATAATATTTAATGAATAACTTCGTAGAATTTGATTTTTGTCTACATTTTATTGCGAATATTTTACGATTGACGTGTTTGTACATGAAAAGCGTGAAAATTTAAAAAAAAGCGCGCAAAAAAAATTAAATTTCATAGAGAAAATAAACTTAATAATTTTTATAGTGAGAAAAAAAATTTTTTTTAATGTTTTTTTAAATTTTAATTGTTCTACATTGCGGCCATTGTTATTGTTTTTATTATTATTATTATATAAATCGTTTGTCACCATTTTACTTTTAAATAAATAAATTTATCGATTTTTTTTTTATGTTAATAGTAAAAATTTTCTTTTCATAATTTCCAACTTGGGTTTTCTATTTTTTTTGTCTCAAACGAATTAACGCAATAAAAAAAAATTAGTCACGATAATGACAATAACAACGATAGTTATAAAACTGATACAAAAATAATTTTTATTTTTTGGGGAGGGAGGAGAATTTCATAAAAATTTTTTACGATTTTAATAGGCTTTTCCAGGTGTAATCTTCAAAAAAAAAAAAAATTTATAACGATATATTTATCACTGTCATCATTCTAATGCCTAAAAAAAAAAAGTCATCACTCACAAATAACAAGTCAAAGAAAGAATAAAAAAAAAAATTTTTTTTTTTTTTTTTAGAAAATTTATATCGTTTCTGCCTTTGAGGGTAACATAAATTTTTTTTTTTTGTTATTTTCATTTTGAAAAAAAAATTAACTTCACGAACCTGGAATATAATAACGAACGAAACCTGGAATTACAATGGAGACATTAAAAAACTTTTTTTTTATTTGTGAGTAACCTAAAGCGTTTCGACAACAACAACAACAAAAAATGTAAATCGTTTTTATTATCGATTTTTTTTTTTTTACCTGTATTTAATCTTTTTTTATTAAATTTTTTTTTTTTTTAGTAACGTTTCATAATAAAAATTTTATTTTTATTTAATGAAAAAAAAAATACGTCATAAACGTTTTTAAAAATGGAGTAAAATCAAATATGATTTTTTTTTTTTTACACGGGAAAAAGGTAAAAAAAGAAAAAAAAAGAAAAGAAACTCCAATTATTAATAACTACGTTTTTTTTCTCGTTTTAATTTTTTTTTTATGTAGCAGAAGACGATGATAAGAGTAAATGATAAAAAAAAAAAAAAAAATTTTTTTTCATTCAATAAAATACAAATTTAAAAATTAATTTTTTTCTTTTCTCCCCTCCTTCTCCTCCGCCCCGATTAAATGAATAAAAAAAAATCTCTGATGTATTCTTTTATTTAAAATTATTTACTTATTAAAAAATTAGTCCCCGGGTAATAAATTATAATAATTAATTAATTACCTGTATGCATTTATATGTTATTATTTTAATGTGTTCATTCGTTGTGAATATAAATTTTTAATATTAATTTGTTTGTTTACTTTTTATTACGGTTTTTGATTGGCTCGTAAATTGAATAATTTTCTTTTTTAAATTTTCTGATTGGTCGAAACAATTCAAAAACGAGAATGTGTTTTTCAAATTCGTTTTTAACGGAAAAAAATTTTTTATTTTGACTTTTTTTTGTTTTCTAATTACACGACGACGTTAGTGAGCGATGTTGCATGTTAAAAAAAAAAAAAAAAAGAAGAAAGTTTTTAAAGGCAACGACGCACAATAAAAAAGAATAATTAAAATAAAATTTAATTTAAAAAAATGAAACATTTACTCCCCGTGAGAAAAATTATTCCGTACAAACAAACAAACAAACAAACAAAAAAAATTAAATTATAATTAGATATTTAAAAATCCAATAAGTCATTAATTATCGAACGAATGGGAGGAAATGTTTGAGTGAGTGAGTGAGAGAGAAGGAGAAAGAGAGAGAGAGAGAGAGAAAGAGAGAGAGAAATCGTCTGTCTGTTTTTATTGTTATCAAATAAGAAATGATAAATGCATTTTCATGCAAACAATGACAAAGGCAAATGAAAATTCAAATTTAAATTATTATATTGATAAACCTTTGGCAGTTTCCGGTTAGTTTAATTTTATCCTGACAATGAGAAATAAGAGAAAACCTTTTCCATTGAATAATTAAAAACTACAACAAAATTATTTATTACTTATAAAACCATATTTAATGGGTCAATATTAATTTTATATTTCACTTTATACCACTTATTTTATTATTATAAAAAATGATGATGATGATATTTATTCGCACACACCGGAAATAAATTGACTAAAATAAAAAATTTTTTAATTTATGAATCATTTTTGGGAGTGAAAAAAACAAAACAACACGTTTATAGATACATAGACAGAAAAAAAAAACATGTCGGAAAACGTCACGTCAATACCGTTGTTAACTTCCTTTTCGAATAAAATTCAAGCTTTCGAATTTACGAGAACATTAAAAAAAAAAAAACATAAATCGAAAAAGAATTCAAGACGTAAAAAAAAAAAAATATGGCGATTTTTAAACGAATAAAAAAAAAAAAAAAAAAAAAATTTTTTTTTACTTCGCTCAACAAAGAAAAATCAATTGAGTAAAAAAAAAAAAAAAAAAAAAAAAAAATTTTTTTTTTTTACGACTACGGTATTATTTTAACTTTATTATTATTATTATTTATAGAGTCATAAAAAAGTTCGTTAACCTGTTATCATCATTTTATTTCCCTTCCATTATCTATTTCGTTTCTCATTTTCAACGCAAAAAAAAAACATCATTAAAAAAAAAAAAGGAAAAAATAATTCTGTCGATGTTATATTATTTAAATTGTTTAAATAAATTTTTTTAAATTTTTAATTATTTAAAAAAAAAAAGTTAATAATTAACTAATGATGATAATAATAATAACAGATAAGAAACGGGGGTGGTGGTGGTGGCGAGGATCTTAGTAAATGTTAAACTAATAATAATAATTTTACTATTTTTGCATAGTTGTTGTTGTTGTAATGAACAAAGTTTAAACAATTAAATATTAAAAATTTTTAATTAAATTTTTTAACAGACAACAAATACGTTTAATTAAATAATAATAATAATTATAATGATAATAATAATGATGATAATTTAAATAATTAATAAAATAATTATTGTCGTAGTGAATTTTTTTAAAATAAAAAATTATTTAATATTTTAAACAGAATATTTCCTATTATTTTTCACACGGTAGTAGTTGGAACCCTCGTAAAACATCCCTCCCCCGTCACCCCCCTCAAAAAAAATCATTCATCCCTTACGTATATAAATATATATATACTTGAAATTGTCATTTCTTTTATAACTTCATTATTTTCTATCCTTTTGACTTGATTTAAAAGCCAATTTTTTTTTTTTTTTATGCCAAAAGAAAAAAAAAAGGAATAAAAAAAGTAAAAGGAAGGAAATAAAAGGAAAGGAAAAAATGAAGGGAGGTATATAAAGAAAAGGGAAGGGGAGGGGGAAGGAAGGAAGGGAGGGGAAAAAATTTGTGGAAGGTTGAAAGGATTTTTTTTTTATATTGGCAAGAAAACAGTTTTCTATTAAAAGGTATAAAAAAAAAGAGCAAAAAGATTTTTTTTTTTTTATTCAGGCCATCAATCACTTTACTTTCAACTCTTTTTTTTTTCTTCATTCAAAACTTTAAATTTTCTAA
>NW_002987854.1:638089-641051 GCF_000006295.1 Pediculus humanus corporis | reverse complement strand
CCTGTATTTCCTCTCGTATTACCACACCACAATATTTCATATTTTTACGTGTTTATTATGATCGCAGAGAGAAAGAGAGAGAGAGAGAGGAAGAAATTTTCAATAAAGATCAGATTATCATTATCATTATTATTATTATTATTAGTTTTAATAATGACTAGTAAATCATTCTCTTTAAACGTGAATGCATTAATTAACTCGTCGACAAAAGAAAATGGCGGCGTCGAATTATATTGTTTATTATATCAAATTTTTTTTTCTTTTTTTTTCGGTCAATGGTTTTTAATTATTATTATTATTATTATTAGCATTAAAAATTTTCACGTTGGAAAATTTTCGACGATGCTTCTAAAATTTTTCCTCCTTGTCGTTCGAAGAATTTACTCAAGATCTCGGGAATAAAATTTTAAAAATCTTTTGATATCCTTATAACAAAATCTTATTAAGTCGTTTTGTCCTTTATTTCACTCAATGCGATAATAATAATAATTAATAATAATAATAATAATAATAATATGTTTGCGTTTGAATTTATTCAAAATTTTATTTCGGATTTTTTCGTCGAATCCGAATTGCTTCCGGTATTAATGTCCATAATAATAATCCGAATAATGGTTTCCGTTCGTATATATTTTTAAACAAAATTTCCTTATTTGATGATTTAAAATAATTTCGCGCCATTTTTTTTTGAAATTTTTTGGTTTGGTTTTGGTGAAACGTGAAAATGTCGGTGGATTCGATCGTATCTCATACTCAAACGTAAAAAAAAAAAAAATTTACATTTAAACGAAATAAAATCCAACAGACATTTTATTATTATCATTATTATTATTATTTTAAGCAAAATAAAAAAAAAAAGAAAATTAAAAATTCCCCCTCTTCTCCTCTCCCATTTTAAATATTATTCCCACGATAAAATTAACAGATTTTCTAAATGGTTTTTGAATGCGTGTTGAATTTATTTATTCCTTTAACCCAATCTGTATTGTGACACGTCAAAACATTAACCACGTTCATTCAATTTTACCTTAAAATTATTATTATTATTATTATCATCCGGAAAAGATTCGTTTTATCCTTTTTTTTTTTTTGTCTTTCTCATCGAAAATAATAATAATGAATTATTACGCACCTAAGTGAAAATAATTTAAAAAAAAAAAAAATTGATTTATCGATTTTCGCGTTTTAAAAAAATTTTTTTTTTCTTTGTCTCGAGGTAAAAATAAAGAAGGAAGAGAGTAGGGAGAGAGGGGGGAAAGCGAGTGGGGAGAGAGAAAAATCGTGGCCGCAGACGATAGGTCGTTTTTACAATTGCTTTTAAATTGAAAAGGAGGATAAGAAATGTAATTTTAATAAAGGATCCAATTTCGGGTCGCCATTAATCATATAAAACAAACAAAACGAAATTCCCTTTCCCTTCTCCTCCCTTTCTCTTCTCTTCTCTCCTCCCCCTCCCAGTTACTCCTTCGGGCCCCGGGCTTGGGCCCGAGCCCGACTCGGCTCGGCTCGGCCCCTTTTTTCAAAAATGTTTTCATTCATTCTTATTACAGTGCGTTGTTCGCTCTCACACCGTTTTTTATTATTATTATTATTATTTCGTTTCGTTTCCTTTTCATTCCTTTTTCTACGTCCCCCTTTCCCTCCCATTTTCTCTCTTTTTCCCCCGAAAAATCCGTTAAAAAGAAAAAGACTTGAAGAAATTAACCCGGAAAAGGTTTTTCTTTTTCTTTTTCTTTTCTTCCGAGGGAAAACAAGGGAGGGAGGGAGAGAGAGGGGGAAGCGAAAGGGTATGAGTGAGATGGGGAGGAGAGAAAGGGGGGGAAGTTTTTCTTTTTTTTTCGGGAAGTAAAAGAGAATCTCTTATTTAAAAGCATTTTTATTGATTTATACCCGTTGGTTAAAAATTTCATTGCATTTTCCAAATGATTTTCTTTATTATTATTAACGAGAGACAAAAAAGAAAATTTTAATTTGAAAAGGTCATTTAATTTATAAAAAAAATTTTCTTTCTCTTTTCTTTTTTTTCTTTGTGCCTTTTACAATTCAACGTGAAAACTTTCAACTTTTTTTTTGCTTTTTCGCGATGAATTTTTAATAAAAAAATTTTCTTTTCAAAAAAAAAAATTTTTTTTTTTTTTAATTAAATTTTTTTTTTTTTTGTGGAATCTGATTCTCTCCTGTTATTATTTCGAACAAGAAAAAATTGTAATTTTATTAAAAAGAAAAAAAGAAAACTCAAATCCGCACGTTTTTATAATAATAATAATAAATTTTATTTAAAAAAAAGAAAAAAAAGAAAAGTTAAAGTCGACATTGTAAAAAGTGTGATTCGGTGAGGGAAGGAAGAGAAAGAAGAGGAAGGGTGGAAATGATAACAACAACAACAACAATAAACGTTTCGATATAAGATAAACGATAAAAAAAAGAAATTTTTTTTTTTTTTGCAACGATAAAAAAAAAACTACTGCCACGTTTATATAACTAAATTTGACAAAAAAAAATTGGTTCTTCGAACAAACAAACAAACAAACAAAAAACTTTTAAATCTTTTCATGAATCCTTTTCTAAATATTTTTTTATATAGATATACTTAAAAAAAAAAAAAAAACAAAATTTAAATTCAAAGATGGTGGAAAATGGAAAATGCAAAAAAAAACGTTTTCAAATTATTCTATTATATTAAGTTAGTCAAAAAAAAAAAAAAAACTTTTAGAAAACAGTATAAACTCATGAATAATATTTTCAAATGTAAAAAAAAAAATATTTCACCTGAGAAACCTTTTTTTTTTTTTATAAAAAAAAAGGAAAGAAAAAAAGGAAAGAAATAAAAGGAAACAGAAATATATTAAAAATTACTCGAGACAAAACAAAAAAAAAAAAATTTCAATATCCAAAAAAAAAAAAAATTAAATTTTTAAAAGGAAAAACATTTAAAAAAAAAAAAATTTTTTTATTTTTTTGG
>NW_002987854.1:635142-637454 GCF_000006295.1 Pediculus humanus corporis | reverse complement strand
AGAATTTCTAAACTATTTTACATTTTATTATTATTATTTTCCACAACAAAACAACCGTTTGTGTTCGAAAAACGTTTTATTCGCGCGGTAAAAGTGTTAGTGCGTGTGTGTGTGTACCAACTTTTAAAACTAAATTTTCAGTCGTTCAATATATACATATTAACAATCGCGAAAACATTTTACACTATAATTCGTTCGCCATCTTTATTTCCTCTCCTCCTACTCTTTCCGCCAATTCTTTTTTCCATTTATTTGTTCGTTTTGAATTTTACTCCTTCCGGTGTAAAAAAAAAAATTTAATTATAAAAATAATGATTAGATAAAATGCGACTCGAATTCGTCGTCGTTAATTTCAAAAAAAAAAAAAAAAATTTTTCCCCCTTTTTTTCCCTCCCACCTTTTTCCGAACGTGTGTCGAAGCACAAACCGGAAATAAGTAAAAAAAAAAGAACGTAATTAAAATTTTTTTAAAATTGTGACGTCATTTAACCTCAGACGAAAATTTTGTAACGTGAGAAAATGAGGAGGAGGGATGATGAGGAAATGATGAGTGGTGACGAAAAAAGGGTAAAACGTTTTAAACAAACTCACTAAATTACATAAATATTTATTATTATTATTATTATCGTTTCATAAAATAATAATAATAATAATAGTAAATTTTATGCTTTTAAGAAGTTGATCGATCATCGTCGTGATGAATGTTATGAAAAGCTTAATTTTATGTTAAGAAAACCACCAACCACCACATTATATGCAAAATAAGTGAATTAATAAAATCTTATTAAACAAAAAAAAATTTATTATTATCATTATTATTATAAATAAGTTTGAATATAATACATAATAAGTGTGATGATGCAAGGTTAACGTTAATTATAAATTATTTATTAATATTAATGACGTCATAGATAATTACACGCAATGGAAATTCATTATTCGCGCGTGTTCACACACATACACACACACATTTAAGATTTAAATTCCGGTTTTTAAATTTTATTTTATCACTTTATGGGGATTAAATAATAATAATAATAATAATAGTAATAATAATAATAATTATAATTATTATTATTAACTATTCGTTAATTCCACGACACAAAAAAATTTATAAAAGATTTCTTTCTGATTGTTTACTGTTCTTGTTTTCTTTCTTTGTTTTTTCTTTTTAAACGGAAGACGCGAAAGATAAATTAATAATAATTTCCGGTCGTAGTAGAATCGCGAAACCGGAAGTAAGTGAGTAAAAAAAAAATCGTCTGCTGTTAAAATTATGACGTAATGAAAATTAAAATAAGAGTATTTTCGTGATGTGGGTTGGGAATATTTCGATTAATGCAATAAATATTAAAAGTTAATCAATCAATCAGTCAGTCAATCAATCAATGAATCGCGAAAAGAACGGAAGAAAAAAATTCTGGAAAAATAAAATATGGAAAGAAAACTGGAGAAAAAGAAAAACTGGAGAATAAAAAAAAATTATTTTTCGATAATATCGTTCGAAGTAAAAAAAAAAAAATACAACCTTTCATTTTTTTTTTATTTTTAACCTTTTTACCTTTCCCCGTGCTCCCCCTCCTCTCTCTATCTCTCTTAATAAAACAAGAATACCTTAAAAGGCTTACGTAAAAAAAAAAAAAAAAATTAATTGAACGAGAAAAGATAAAACGAGTGAAAAAATTTTTTTTTTTTTTTTTTTACCGTAATTAATAAAAGAAGATAAAAAAAAAAATATTAAAAAAAAAAAAGTAATTTTTTTTTCTGTAAAATAAATTAAAGACATTATAACTACTATTACAAAAAAAAAAGTGGTACTAACTAATTTTTTTCTGATGCCACGTCGCGTTATTTTTCTTTCTAACCTCTAAAATTTTTTCATTTAAACATACAAAATGGCGTCTCGTCTTTATTATTATTATTATTCTATATAAAATAATTTTCTTTTCGACTCTATTATTATTATTATTATTATTACGTTGTTGTTGTTTTTGTTAACCGTTTAAAACAAACAAACAAACACGAACGATAAAAAAAAAGGAAAGAAAATTTTTTTTTTTTTTTAAAGATTATCCGTCGCAGTGAAAACAAAATTTAAAAGGTTTCACTTGTTTTTAAGGCTTTTTAACTTTTAATATCACGTTTAACGTGTTAAAATATTTTTCCTCGTACCTTATTTAATAAAAACCTTTTTCCACTTTAACCTTTTATAACTATTTGTTCTTATTATTATAGACTTTTACTCCCTTCCATCCTCCCCACCCACTTCCTTTCGATTTTTCATCCCGCGTCACAACCGGAAGTGCGACATC
>NW_002987854.1:620784-634276 GCF_000006295.1 Pediculus humanus corporis | reverse complement strand
ATGTATGACGTAAGAAAAAGTTTTTTTTTTTTTTTCTCCCCCGCCATTAAAAACTTTTTTTTTTTTTAAAAAATATTTTTACAACTTTTCACTGCAATTACTTGTTTTTCTTTTTTTTTTAATCTCTTCTCTTTCTCTGTCTCTTTCTTTTCCCCCTCTCTTTCTCTTTCTCTCTCATACCCACTCGTAGTTTTAAGTTAAAAAGAATAAACAAAACAAAAATTTAATTATTTAACTTTTATAACAATTAAATTTTTTTTTACCTGCGATGACGATAAAAAAAAAAATTAATTCCGACGAAATATTTTGATATTCGATTTTTTTTTTTTTTTTCAAGATGGCGGTAGGGAAAATTTTTTTTATTTTTTATTTTCCATCTTATCAATTTTCTGTCGATATTTTTATGATGATAACAATTTATTTAGACAAAATTTGCTAACGCGGCAAAATCCCAACGAGTAATAAAAATAAAAAATTTTTTTACAATATTGAAACCTTAGCAATTTTTTTTTTTAACTGAAAATATTATTATTATTATTATTATATATCGTCTGCTATACGAAAAATATATATATTGTAAAGTTTCGTAATTATATAGTATTTAGTAGTTTTTTTTTTTTAATGAGAAATTCATAAATTTTTCATGAATTTTCTTTTTTAACGTTAAAAAAACCCCCTCCCCCCAAAAATAAAAATTATATGGATTTGAACGTATCATGTCAATAATTTTATTTAATAAATAATTTTCTTCTTTTTTTTTTATTTGATTTCCCTCTATCCCCTTTTTTTTTCTTCCAGGAATTCCAGGAGGATAAAACTATAAAACTCCCGTAATTAAATTTTCTCGTAATTATTTTATTTACATTTCAAACTTTTTTTTTAAAAAAAAAAAAAGGAAAATTATTCGTTGCATGAAATTTTTAAAATTAACGTGAATAAAAATTTTTTATATCCCTCCCTTTCCCCCCTCCTCCCACGATTTCCCACCCAATTTATTCTTCATATTTTTCTCCAGGAAAAAAAAAATAACACGAAAAATAAAATTCCAGAAAATTAAACTTTTGGCAACAATTATTAACCAACCCTTCCCGTCTTTTTCCCTTCGAATTTTTCACGCGGAATTTTTCTCTTTACTCTTTCAGTTTTCCCCCTCCCCCCATTTTATTTTTTCTTACTACGCCACTGGAAAAGAAAAAAAAGGTCATTAGGTAACAACTGAATGAAAAAAAAGATAAAAGTTTGAATTTTCATGACTCGAGGGAGTGATTCGAACATTGAATAAAATATGTAATTTATTATTAGTAGGTTGGTAGTAAGGAAGGAATTTTTTTTTTTTAAATCCGTGGAAAATTATCGATGGTGGTGTGCGTGTGTGCGTGTGCGTGTGCGAAAAATTTTTTTTTTACCCAAAACTTGAATTTTACACCCATCCACACACACGCACGCATTCAGAGAAAAACTAATGAACCGTAAAATTATTTTATATGGATGAGTGAACATTAAAAACTAAAAGACAGAAAAAGGTTTTGGATATTCGGATTCTAACCCGCAGAAACAACAGCAGGACCGGTAGAATTTTCATCTATCCATCTATTTATCTATTTATCCCCATTATTCCCTCCCTTCCTCTCCCCCTTCTCTCTCTCTCTCTTCTCTTTTTTCTTTATTTAAAATAATGATTTATTGTTGGGTCAAGGAGTGTAGTGGAACCCCCTTCTACAAACACATACAAAATATCTTTTCCCCTTCTGGGGTTAAATAATCCCTCAGGTACTCACTCAGCATCCTGTAGTAGATATTTTTCTTTTTGTTGATGTTGGATTTCGGTTGGCAAAACTGTTTTTTTAACTTAAAAGAAAAATTAATATTTATGTGTGTATGTGTATGTGTGGGGAGAAAAGGAAAAGTCACTCATTAAGGGATGAAAAAAAAAACATTTTCGGTTCTTTTTTTTTGGAAATTACAATGAGTTCTTTCTCCTCCCTCCTTTCTCCCCTCCGCCCCTTAATGAACCTCCTCGATTTTTTTTTATAAAATAAATAAACGAAATAAAAATTCTTTTGTTTTGTTCGCTGTCGGAATTCGTAGCTACGAACGAAATGTTTCAAATATGCAAATTTAAATTGGAGCCAAAATAAAAATAAAAAAAAGTAAGAAGGAATTATTGGGAGAAGGGGGAGAAGGGAATAAATGGGGGGGACTCACCGGAAGTATCGTAATATTTCAACGTTTCAACAACAACAAAAAAAAGACAAAAATTTTCTTTTATTTTTATTTTTTTTTTGGGGGTAAAGCTAAGGAAAAAATTTACAGACAGGGAGCCGAAGAGGGACGAAGAGTGGGAGAGGAAGGGAAGGGAGGAGAAAGAGGGAAGAAAGAAAAATGCGTTATTCGAAACAATAACCTTTGAAAACTTTTTAAAAAAAAAAAAAAAGAAAGGAAAGGAAAGTGATGGAAACGGGAAAGAAAAAATAAAAATTCGAATAAGAATAATAATAATAATAATAATATTTAACCGAAACCCATGGTGTGTGCCCAATGTGTTCCTTTTATTTTTTTTTTCCCAGTTTTCTCCAGTTTTGTCTTTTTTTTTATTTTATTTTTGACGGTCCGACAGGTTTTACGACTTTCTCTTAAAATTTTATCGAATAATTTATTACAAAGCTTTTGGGTTTCTTTTTTTTTCTCCTTCTTCTTCAGTTTTTTATGGAATATATAATATAAAATTTACACCATCTTCATTCTTAACCTTTTAATTTTACTTTCCCCCTTTTCTTCCTCTCTCCCTCCTCCCTCTCCCCACCGCAACCGTCTTCCTTCCCTTTGAAATTATTTTGGAACCTTATTTCTATTGTCTATGATAAATTTACTGATTCTTAAAAATTTCCAAAAGAAAAAAAAAACGTGGCGTCAAAAATCAAAATTCCGATTCTTTATTTATTAATAATAATAATAATAATGAAATAATAATAATAATGATAATCATAATCATAATAATAATGATAATGTGATTATTTTTAATATCTATTTGATCCTTCTCTCTGTCTTTCTCTCTGACTTTTTCCAGTTTTTGTTTTTTTTTTTCTCACTTTCTGGACAAAAAAATTTATTATTATTATTATTATTATTATTGTTGTTGTTGTGTGTTTAAATTGTCGTTGATAACAACAACAACATCAACAACAAAAAGAAAAGGATGTTGAATTATTTTTATTTAATTTAATTTAAAATTTTTTTAGAAAAATTCTACATAATTTTTTTCTTTATGAAAGAGATAAAGAAAGAGAAAAAGAGAGAAAGAGGAAGAGAGAGGGAGAGAAAAGAGAGAGAGAGAGAAAAATTAACAAACAATGTTTAATTTACTCAATAAAAAAAAAAAATGCCGGTGAGAAAATTTTATTTAGTTTAAAATGTCCCTGATAAGATTTTCTGGAAAATGAAAAAATATTATCATTTTCGATATAGAAAAAATATAATTTTTTTTTACGGCTACATTTAAAAACCTTACATCCCTCCCCCGTTTCCCCCTCCTTCCACTTCCACACTCAACAAACTTTTAAAAAATTTTTTTCTTCCCCCCCTTCTTCTCTTTTCTTCTTTTAAAAAAAAATTTTTTTATTTTACTTAATCTTTTAGTACGTTTGTAAAATACGAAAATGAAAAATGAAAAGTTGGTTGTTTGGTTGGTTAAGAATAATCACAAACACGTTTTTTTTTCTTTCTAATCCCCCCTCCCCTCCAAAAAAATCTCATAAAAATTCTAAACCGGTTTGTTGTTGTTGAGTTTTTTTTTTTTTAAGTTGTTGTTGTTGTAAAACATTTTTGACGGAAGTTGCGAGAAACATGAGGAATGGATTAAACTAAAGTATATATACAACTTTTCAATGTTGTCACCAGGTTGTTTGTTTCTATTGTTGTTAATCTAATTGTAAACTTTTATTTCCATTCTTTAAAAAAAACTTCTTTAACATTATCACTAATTCCAGTTGATAAAACGTCTAGACTTATAAGTACACATATGTAAAATATTTTTTTCCCCCTTTTTTTTTGTCAACTGACTTTTTTTTTTTTATCATCTTTTGACCCTTTTCCTGATTCTGCCCCTGTTTTAAAACGTTAGGGTTTGATTGTATAAAGAAAAAAAAAAAAAATTAAAATCGTTTAAAAATTTCATTTAATTTCATATTGGTAATGAAACAATAAAAGAAACGAAAAAGTTATTAAAAACATTTTATGTAACGTAATTAAAAACAAACAAACAAACTAACAAAAGTCGTAAATTAAAAATAATATTTAATCGTGTGCATCATTATTTTTGGAAAAAGACGATTTTCAATTTTCTTATTCGTAATTTTTAAAAAATATATATTGTGGTGGGGTATTCTCCTCACGCGCACGCACTTACTCACGCACTCACGCACACTCCCATCATTGTGTTTTATTTTTTTCTTATTTCCCGTTTGCGTTTGTAGAAAATTTTAAAATTTTAATTTTCTACCGTTATAAGAAATAATAATAAATGTCTGACCTTAAACAATAACCAAATAATAAAAGGAAACGAAATAATTAAACGTTTAATTTACCCACACCCCACTCCTCCACACCCCCTCCACCCCCCCCCCTAAGATATAAAATTTAATCAGGAAATTTTCTTGTTACCAACGGTGAAACTAAAATATCAAAGAAGAAGAAGACAAAAATAACCGAGACGTCGTGGAATTAACATTTTATCCTTATCAATTATAATTTGATAGTTTAACGACTGATCTTACGACACGTTTTTTAAAAATTTAATTAAAAAAAAAAAAAAAATTCGCCGACGTTATTATAAAAATAAAATTTAATGCTATAAATCGCCTTGCCTTGTTTAATAATAATAACGAGTTTAGAAAGAAAATAAAGTGACGTCAATTTTAAAATATGGCGGAGACAAGGGAAACAAAAAAAATTAATTTTACCATAATAAAATTAATAAAAAAAAAGACGTAGAAATCAATCAGAGAAAGAGAAAAAAAGAGAGGCAGAGAGAGAGAGAAAGAAAAACAATCAGAAAAGTGTGGCGAAGAATAAATAATAATAATGAGAAAATTCTAATTAGCGTTAAAAATAAAAAAAAAATAAAATTTTCTTTTTTTTTTTTTTTGTTTTTCGTATTTGAAAATGAAAAAAGAATAAGAAGAAGAAGAGAAAATCTAAGAAAATTATTAATCTAAATGACGCGTTGACGTGGAAACCTTTTTTTTTTCTCTCTTCAAAATCAATTTCTTCTCGAGAAAAGGTTTCTTTTTTTGACCTACATTTTTTTTTTGCCCTATTTGAAAATCATAATAAAAAAATTTGTAACAAACGACGACGACAAGAACAACAAGAACAACAAACATTTACGTTCGGTATTATAATTTGTAATTAACTTAATAAATTAATAGATAAAAGCAATAATAATAATTCTTTTCTTTTAAATTTTATTTCGACGTCACGTTTTTAACTAACGACCGAACGATCCGACTAATCAAATTCATTCGTGTGACGTCACCACTCATTAATTTCCTTTTCTTTTCTTTCAATAAAAATTATATTCGTTTGTAATCGTAAGTAAACTTTTACGAAATTGATTTTTCTAATTTTTTTTTTGTACGCTATAATTTATATAAACTATAAAAACGTTCTCTATAGTTTATAGACTATAAATGTAAAAAAAAAAAAAACAAACAAAAACAAAGTTCAAAATCGCGAAATACATTTTAATACGAAAAACAAAAAAAATTATGAAAATCATCATCACTCGCAAACATGCATAATACACAAAATAAATTTTTCATTAAAACAACAACAACGACAACAACAACCTCACGTATTAAAAATTTCATTAGGTAACATAATAATAATAATAATAGTGGAATAAATGAATAAAATTAATTAAACGAAACTCACCGCAAATGAAGGACGTTCGTTCACGATTTATTATTAACACAAGCTCAAATTTTATTAATATTTTATTACCCCGAAAAAACAATTGATTGATGAGTAATATTAATTTCCCCACTATTATTATTATTATTACTATTATTATTATTATTATTATTATTATTATTATTGCAATTTTTAAAACTCTAGAAAATAAATAAATTTATAATAATATTAAAAAAAAAAAAGAAAAAAAAGGAAAAAAAACGACATTAAAGTTTTCGCATTAACATAAATAAATTAAAAAAGTTACCATCGGGTAATAAAATAATGATAATAATGATAATAATGATAACTTACTCGCATTCGTAATAATAATAATAATAACGATGAAAAACTTTTCTTTTCTTTTTTTTTTTGTTTGATAAATTTAATTTTTCTTCTTACCTGAAATAAAAAAAAAAAGAAATTGTTAAGAAAAAAAAAAAAAACTTTTTGGAAAAGTGCAATTATTGTAATTAAAAATTTTCCTAAATATACAAATAAAACGATTTTACGGTGATAATGATAATGATAATGATGATGATAATGACGACGACGGGGTAATAGAAAAAAAAAAGAAAAAAGAAAAAAATTAATTAATTATCGAAAGGTAAATTTACTTATACAAAACTACAAAACAAGTTTCAAGGTTTTTTTTTAAAAGAAAATTGTATTTAATTATCTTTTTAACCCTAAAAAGTTTTGAAATTATGACGTCATCATTTTGTGCGACCTTAGATAACTTGATAACGGTTAAAATTTATCATCATCATCACGATGAGAAAACGAATGAAAAGGTAACGTCGAGTCTGATAAAAAAAAAAACTTTTTTTTTATTTTTCCTTTTGAAATGTGACGTCACACAATCGATGACGTTTAACGTCGAGTTTTTAAAACGCGAATAATTATTACGGCAAGAAAATTATTTTAAAAAAAAAAAATTCTTATGAACGATTCGAAAAACAAATTTTTCACTGATAAAATTTTTTTTTGTTTATCAAAATCGTTTACGTCGTCTGCTAACAAAAAAAATTCTTTTTAAAACGTTTACCTTGCATAAAAATAACATCTTACGCGTGGAAAATATGAAAACTTTCATATTTTTTTTTTAATTAAAAACGACTCGACAATCCACCAATCACAATTTAACACTAACAATTCACATGTTTAACTTATGTAAATTTAAAAAAAAAAATTGTTAATCAAATATTATTTACGTTTAAATTACCGAACATCGACTAATCGATTAGTTTATATTTTTAAAAAAATTTTTCCTCTTCCCCCCCCTTCTTTTCTCTTTTTTTTTGTAAAATAAAAAAAAAGAATCCAAAAAAGTTAAAAACGGGTCAAAATTAATCCGGAAAACTTAAGGAAACGGAAATACTTTTATTTAACAGAAAAAAAAAAAGAGCAAAGAAAATTAATTTTTGATTTTTTTCTCTTTTTTGCCTTCCATTTTTGCTCTTCCTTCATTTCTCTCCCTTTCCCCCACCCCCTTTTTTCCTCTCTTGCTTTGAAATTTTTTTTTTAAGCTTCGTATTTTTTTTATATAATGACGTCATAGTCATTTTATAAACGTTTATAACTGACATTCGAAATTTTTCACGTTTGGTTTTCTTAAAAACAAATCGAAAAATTATAATGAGAATTCAATCAATCAATCAGTCAATCGTGGAATATTTAAGATACTACTTTTGCTTGTTGATAACGTGATAGGTAAGTGCGTGTACATACAATAGCAGAAAAAATTTTTTTTTTTAAATTAAACTTTCGCTTCGTTTCCATTTAAAAAAATTTAAAAAAAAAAAAAAACAAAATGGCGGACGTAAAGTTTTTTTTTCTCTTTCTTTTTTTTTACAGTTAAATCTTTTTTTCTTTTTCTTCTTTTTCTTCTTTTTTTTTTTTTTTTTTTATTTTTTAAAAAAAGTTAAATTACCGCATTATAATTTAATCACTTTTAAATTAAAAAATGTCCGCCATTAAAAAATCCTCATAAGCTTTTTAAATGAAGGTATAATGGGAATTGATTTGAAAACTTACATAAAAATTATAAAATAGACCGTCAACTTTTATTATTATCATCATCATCATCACTATTATTATTATTTATTTTTTGTTTTAACGGTTTGAATAAAATAAATTACCAAGATTACGGTTTATATATTTATTTATTTATTTATAAATAAAAAAAATGGCGTTTATTATAAAATAATTAAGTAGTTTTAATAATAACGATAAAAATTTTTTTTTTTTTGGCGGGGAGGTGGTGTGAGAGGGGAGTGTCATTGTAAAAAAAACGTTTTAAAACGTTTCGATGAATTTTATTATTATTATTAAAAATTTATTTAAAAAAAAAAAAAGAAACGGAAGTAGAAGAATGAAAAAAAGAAAAAAAGTTAACCGTTAAGAACTTTTAATAGGAAGAAAAAAAAAAAAGTTAATAACCGTTAAATATAAAAATTAAATAAATCTAAAATTCAAAACTGTTAACTAATTAAAATTATTATTAAAAATCTTTTTAAAAATTTTATCATCTTCATCATCATCATTATTATTATTATTATTATTATTATCATTAATTATTAATCGTAAGAATGAATATATAAAAAAAAAAAATTTTTTTTTTTTTAAATTAAAAACGATAAAAATTAATTTTATTACTTAAAAAATAAATAAAAAAAAAAAAAAAGAAAATTTAAACTGTATCATTACCTTATTTTACCCCTTCTTTTCATCTACTTCCCCGTCATTTTTTTTCTTACTACTTCCACGTCAACTCTCACATTCGAAAGGGGGGAGAGAAAAAAAAGAAAAAAAAAAGGTTAAGAAAAATTTTAAGTGTTTTACTTTCCTTCTTTTCTCTCTCTTCCTTCTTTAAATTTTTATTTAAAAAAAAAAAAAAAATTAATAATTCATTTTAATTAAACGATTTAATAATAATAATAATAATAATGATGATGATGATGATGATTCGTATTCCGAAAAATATTAAAACGTTTTTTTTTTTAAATAATTTTTTCTCATTGGTCGAATGAATTTTTTTATCCCCCTTGCGAATAAAATATTATTGTTATTTTTTTTTTCAATAAATGAGCCGTGTTAATAATAATGATAATAATTATTATTATTTCTATAGGTAATGGAAAAAAAAGATGGAGGATCGAAACAGAAAAAAAAACACTTAAAAACGTTTTAAAAAAAAAAAACTCCATAATAGATTACATAGAGAGTGCATCAATTGAAAAAAAAAAATGGGAATCACCAACGGTTAAGCTGCATAAAGCTTATCTTAAGTCTTAACTCTTTTGTTCGATGAAATCCAAAAAAAAGCCGGAAAAACTGGAAAACACTGGAAAAATTGGAAAAAACTAAAAAAAAACTGAAACGAGTAAAAAAAAAATTGTTTGCTTGCCTACGCGAATTGTTATTATTAATTTTTTTTTTAACTTAACTTGATCAATAAAAATGTTTTAAAATAATTTATTAATAAATAAATAAATAATAATAATAATATTATATTGTTACGGTTGCGTAATTATTAATTAAACGCCGTTACAAAATTATCGTCATTATTATCATTATCATTGTTTAAAATTAGTTTTGTTCATTTGCCATCGTTTCAATTATTAATTTTAATTTTTAAATAAATTCTTTTACGCGCGTTTTTTTCTTAAATTATTGAGAAAAACGCGGGAAATTTAAATCATTAACAAAGAAAACGCGGGAAATTTAAATCATTAACATAGAAAACGCGGGAAATTTAAATCATTAACAAAAAAAACGCGGGAAATTCAAATCGTTAACAGAAAAACGCGCGTTTTGACGTGATTTTAATAAAAATAAAAAAAAGGGGGGAGGGGGGTGAATTTTATTTTTTAAAAGTATTTACGTATTAATAAGTTTTTACTTTATTATTATTATTAATATTATTTTCATCATCATTATTATTTTATATATATATATATATATAATTTTTTTTTTGTAATATTTTTTTTCATTTTTTTTCCTCCATTTTCTCTCTTTCTCTTTTTTTCCTTTTTTTTTTCCTTTTAAAAACTCCGTTTCAATTTTTCAAAACCCGTGAGAATTCTCTCTCTCTCTCTCATTTTTTTTTTTTTTTTTTTTTTTTTTAAATAAGTTTAAATTTTTTTTTTTTTTTCATTTTTATTTTTCAGACAAATGGATACAGATTAAATTTTAATTTACTCTCCCATCCTTAACCTTTTGTTTTATTAAATATTTATAGACTTACTAACAATCCGTACTGGAGAAGAATTTTTTTTTTTTTCGTTGGAAAATTAAAAAAAAAAAAAATTTTTTTTTTTCTAACGTAAAATTATCATTATTATAATAAAGAAAAAATTTGAATTTCGTTTCCTTTTAAATTAATATTATTATTATTCACGTAAGGTAAAAGGTCAAATTTTTTTTTTTTCTTCTCCAGGAGTGTGAAAATGAAACTCTTAGGTATCAAAAATAATTATCCGTAGTATCAGATTTGTGTCGTTAACTAATTTAAATATTAGTTTTTTAAATTAAAAAAAGGAAAAACAATTTAAAAAGGACGGTCGGTGAAAAACCTTTGGGTGAAACCTTTGGGAGGTGGGGAAACAAAATGGTTGAAACTTAACGATAATAAAAGGAGCCACCATGATGGGCAGTTTAATAACCTAAAATTTAATTATGAATGAATTTTAATATAGTTAACAATGTTTTGATTAGTCAATATTTTAAGTTTTAAAACATGTTGAAAAACCCGTTTTTAAGACGTTAAAGTGATTAGCAAGAGATTTAATATTAAAAAAGGTTTTCCAAAAAAAAAAAAAAAGGATGAACCTTTCCAAAAAAAAAAAACCTTTTTTCTATCACGTTTTTCAATTAATTCATTTTTTATATTAAATATTTATAAAGGACGAATTTAGAATGTGACGTCATTGTCGTCGACGTGTGAACATCGTCAAATGTTTGTGTAAATAATTTTGTTTTTCGCGATCTTATAAAATATAATTATTTAATCAAAGTCAAAGATCAAAGAATAAAATAGTTATACGTCGTCTGCTTTAGTCAATTTTTTATGTAAAAACGAATTCTTATTTAAATAAAAACGAATAACTTTTTTTTTTGAGGGAGGGGTGCTAAAAAAAAAGAAATCTAAGGAAAATTGCGTTCGATTTAAATTGAGATATTATTAATTTTTACCAGTTTTAAATGTATTTCCGGTATTGATAAGAAAAAGCGGGAAAAATTATTAATATTTTTGAAAAAAATAATTTTCAAAGACTGAATCAAAGTGAAATTTGAAAAATTATATAATAATAATAATAAAAATGGAAAATGGGAAAATTTAATTTTTGTTACAATTTTTTACGGGGTGAAAATAACGACCACCTCTCTCTCTCTCTGTCTCTTTTGCTTTCTTTTTTTCTCTTTATTTTTTTTTTGTAACTTTGTTTTTATTTTTTTCTCTCTCTCTCTCTTTCTCTCTATCTCATCTTCCCATTTCCAATATCTCACTTCAATCTCTCATTTTATTTTTTCTTTTGATGTCACCTTTCTCTTTTTCTCTTTCTTTTCTCTGTCTCGTTGTCTCTTTTCGTTTTCATCTCTTTTATTTCACTTCGTTTTCATCTCTTTCTTTTTTCTCTCTTCGTCTTTCTCATTGTTTTTTCTTGTGTTTAACCCCCCTATCTTCTTCTCTCTCTATTTTTCCCATTTACTTCATTTTCAAACTTTTCACTCACTCTCTCTTTTTTCCTATTTTTTCAATATCAAACAATTGAATTGTTTTAACACGAATTTAAAAAAAAAAAAAAGAGAAAAATTTTTTTTTTTGTAAACGAGATTCAAAAAATTAAATTTCCATTATTATCATTATCATTATCATTATCATTATTATCATCATTATTATTATTGTAAGGAAAAAATTTTTTTCATTTCATTTTGCCTGGAATAAAACGCTTGCGGGTAACCTTCGAAAAGGGTTATTTAAAAAAAAATTTTCTCTTTTTTTTTAAATATATGATCGAACCTTTTCTTAAATTTGATTTTACGCTCAGCCATTTTTTCCTTTTTTTCCCTTTTTTTAAATAATAATCGTTATAATCAATTTTAAATTTACGAAAGGAAAAAAAAAGAAAAAAAATTATTAATTGCATTCGATTTAGTAAAAAAAAAGAAAAAAGATTGAAATAAATGTTTTTAAAAAAAAAGAAAAAGTTTTTTTTTTGGGGGGGTTGGATAAAAAAGGGAACCGGAAATTGAGATCTTAAAGGTTCTATTGAAATATACATTTAAGTGCCATTTAAAACGGAAATTGCTACTCCTTCCGTAAAAAAAAAAAAAAAAAAAAAAATTTTTTTTTTTAAACGTTTGTTGTTGATAAAAAAAAAAATTCAATTTTTAATTTAAAATAAAAAAAAAAACCTTTTAAAAATTACCGGAAATTCGATTTTTCTTGTTTTTTTTTTTCCTGTTATTCAAACCTTCGGGGTAATACAAAAAAAAAAACAACAACCGGAAATGGTTAACGCAAATATTGTTTTGTATATCGAATTATGTATTAAACGCAACTTTTGAATTAATAAAATGAAAAAAAAAAAATAAAAAAAATTTTTTTCGAATGTAAATAATTATAAATAAAAAAAAAAGAAAAAATTAAAACCGGAAGTGATTTATATATCAACGGTAACAGGAAGTTATCAACAATTAAAATCGTGACAAAGTATTTATTACATTTAAAAAAATAAATACCAAAGACTCCGCGTTTTAATAACAAAAAAAATTAAATTTTCCACGCAAACAATTTAAATAAAAACTTTTTAACCTGACCCTCCCCTTCCACTCTCTTCTATCCTACCCGTTTTTACTCCCATTCGACTACTCCCCGCCCCTCACTAATTTTTCCTGCCCTTCGTCAAAAAAAAAAAAATTTTTTTTCTAACCATTGTTTTATTTTTGTTTGTATTTTCTTCCTTTTCATTGTTAAAGTTGTAAATTATCAATTTTTTTTCTCTCACCCACCCCCCCTCAACTATCTCCCCTTCCAGCTTTCCTTCCTTCTACCCCCTCCTCCTCGTATTCCCTTTAGAATTTTTTTTGTACTTTTTTTTTTTTTTTTTCATTTTTCTTTCCGACAATCTCAGCCATCATTCTTTTTTTTTTTTAACTGTAGATGTTAAAAGGGTAAAAAATCATTTTGTTTTTTTCATTTTGTTGAATTTATTACGTTTGGCTCATTGCCCTTTTCAAACAAACACTAACAAAAAAAAATAAATTCCGTTTCCGGTTTAAAAAAAAAAAAAAACGCGCGAATATTTTATAATTAACTAACTAAAAAAAAATTTTTTTTTTTTTTTTTAATTTTTTTAACGAAAACACAAAAGATAAAAATTACATAGAAATCAAAACACCAGGAACACCAACCGACAACAACAACAACCGACAACAACCAACAATCAGGATTATTTGACCCAAAGGAACCAACTCTGGTTAATTTTAAACGTTTAACAATGAAATTTTTAACTTACGGCACTTAACGACTATTTAA
>NW_002987854.1:618430-619156 GCF_000006295.1 Pediculus humanus corporis | reverse complement strand
TCAATATGGCGTCCATTTAATTAATTTCTTTTTATTTTATTACGAAACAAATTACGTTAAGTGTCCTTATTATTATTATTATTATTATCAATTTTTAATCAAGACAATTCGTCACGTCTTTACGGAAAAGTTTTTTTTCCCCAATACTTATTCCAGTTACTTTCTTCTAACCTTATCCCTTAGGAATAAATCCCTATTATTATTATTATTATTATTACGTTTGTTTTTTTTATTTTTGTTATTGAAGTTTTCCGATGAAAATTTATTTCGAATTCGTAAAAATTTTGTGTTAATCATTATTATTTTGTTTTGAAATGTTGGCCGTCCTGTAAATTTAATCTTTTACCTTTAAACCTTTTAGTTTTTCGTAAAATTTTTTCTTCTGCTGACACGTACAAAATACAGTTAAGTAACCACGACAACTTATTAATTGTTCCCAACAAACAATTTTGTTTGTTTTCGTGCGCCATTTTTGTGTCGTTCCAGATGTTATTTCCACACGTTTTAAAATTCCAGGGGTTCGATTATTAAATTATTATTATTATTATTATTATTATTATTATTATTATTATTATTATTATTATTATCAAATTAAAAATTTGACTACGTGAACATGCAAAAAAAAATTTATCGATTTTTTTTTTGATTGTTTGTTTTGTTTGTTCCGTCTTTCCGGAAAACTCGTTTCAATTTTAAAAAAAAAAATCCCGAAAACATTTTTTTTCC
>NW_002987854.1:596236-617225 GCF_000006295.1 Pediculus humanus corporis | reverse complement strand
AAAAAGTTAAAGATTTAAATTGAAGAAAAGTAAAAAAAAAAAAAAAAGAAAAGATTAACCAGGTGTTACAAGTGGTGGGGGAAGATGAAGGAAAGAGGAAGAAGAAGGAGGAGAAAAAGGAGGAGAAAAAGTGGGAGGAAAAGTGGGAGGAGAAGAAGGAGGAGGAAAAGTGGGAGGAGAAGGAGGAGGAGGAAAAGTGGGAGGAGAAGGAAGAGGAGGAAAAGTGGGAGGAGAAGAAGGAGGTGGAGGAGGAGGGGAATATTGATTATGTCGTCATTTTAAAAAAAATTTTCTCGCGGGAATTTTTTTTTTTTTTACTGTTACTATTTATTTATTTTAAATTTTAAGCGTCTTCTGCTACAAATTAATTAATTTTTCCGATTAGCTCCCTCCCTTCCCTCCCCTCCCTTTTTTCCCCGTCCTTTTGCCCTCCTCGAAATTAATTACTATTATTATTGTTAATATATTTTTTTTTTTTTGAAATTAAAAATTTTTTTACGTTTCCGTTTCCGTTTTTTCATTTTTTAATAAAGCAGAAGACGTTTGTAATTGTCATAAAATAAAAAAAAAAGAAAATTATTGTAACCGCAGTTTTTTTAATTGCAACCCTTAAATAATAATAATAATAATTTTCATTTAAAAAATTTTTTTTTACTTGCATTTTATATTAAACCTTTACGGGAGTCCTTTTTGACCCTTTTCTTTTTTTTGCAACCCTTCCCCCCGAGTAATTTTTAACGACTCGAAAAATTTTCACTTTCATCCGTTTTGTTTTTCAAATTCTTTTATTATTATCATTATCATTATCATTATTATTATTTTGTAACCGGTTTTTATAATTCAGGAGGAAAGAAAGGAAGAAAGGTTTTGTTTGTAATAATAATAATTTTTCCTTTTTTTTCTCTTCCCTCTTTTCCCCATACTTTTGTGTGAAAGGTTCTAAAAATTAATTCATCCTCTTCTCACACTCTCTCTCTCTCTCTCTCTCTCGATTATTATCATTACCTTCGCTTCTTTTTTTAAGTGGGGAGGAGGGAAGGAAAGAACGGAAAATATTAAGACGACGCAGCGTTTTTTTTTTTTTCTCATTAAAATTTTTTTTTTTTTATAAAATCGCAGGTTCGATTTATTATCCCGTCGTCATCGTCATCGTTGAACGATAATGATAATGATAATAATAATAATAATTTTTTTAGAGTTTTAAAATGTTGAAAAAAGCAAACGAATGAACGAAGGAACGAACGTCATCATCCAATTCGAAATCGAAAACAATTATTTTTAATGACGTAAGCGAGTTTAGTTTTTTTTTTGTAACCTGTCGACATTTTAATTAATATTAAATTTTTTTTTTTATTCTCAGGTAAACAACACGTAAATTACGTTTTCGTGTTAACAACGTAGAAAAAAAAATGGAATCAAACAAACAAAAAAAAATGGAAGGAATTGTTTTCTAAAAACCATAAATAATAGAAAATAAATTAAAGTTTTTATAAAAAAAAATGGAAGGTGATGATGGTAATGGCGATGGTGGTGGTGGTGGTGGTGGCTACCATTGAAAGAAGGGAAGAAAGAAAGAAAGGAAAAAAAAAAAATTAAAATGCCAAAAACAGAAGTTTTACCCATGAATTTAAATTGAAATTTAATTTATTTGTTAATTTTTTTTTTTTTTTTTTTGCGGTGATTCAAAGGGGTTGAAAACGCAATGAAGGAGAAGGGGGGAAGAGGGAGAGGTGAAGAGTAGTATAAACAACACGTAAAAATAATAATTATAAACAATAAAAAAAACGAAAAAGAACAAAAAAAATGGCAGAAAACCATTTTGTTTCCCCCAACAACAACAACAACGCCGACGACGCATTTTGTTTTATTATTTTCGAATTTTTTTTCTTTTTTTAAACGGCTCCATTTTACTCACTTTTAATTATTATTATTGTTATTTGTTTTTTTGCAACTATGACGTAATTACAAAGCGCGTAAATCAACCCAAAAAACAAAGAAAAACACAAAAAAATCCCATTCAAATCCAAGAAAATAACAAATCTCATAATTTTACGTCACGATTTTGGAATAAGAATTACCTTTAAATGTTTCGAAACTTTTTCAAGGCGTTTTTTCGCGGAAAATTAAAAAAAAAAAATGAATTTAAATTAATACTTAATTAAAAATACTATTATACTACCTTTCCCTCCCTCCGCCCATTCGCGCTTGTTTTTTTTCCCAAGAAAGAAAACAAAATATATAAATAATAATAATAATAAATATTAATAATAATAATGATAATAATAATAAAGAAAGGTTTAAGAAAGAAAATTAAAAAAATATCTTTTTTTTTTTTCTTTTCTTTTCTTTTTTTTTTATTTTCTCATTTTCAAGAATTCTATTTTCAGGTTAAATAAAAAAAAAAAAATTTATTATTAATAATAATAATAATAATAATAATAATAAAATGAAATTAATAATAATAATAATAATGATAATAATAAAAATGGCTGACTATATTAAATAAATTAAACGTTATATATATATATATATATATATATATATATATATATATATATATATATATATATATATATATATATATATCATTTATAATTTAATATGCACTTAAAAAGCTAAAAAAATTTTTTTGTTTTTTTTTTTATTCTCATAATTTATACCTTTTAAACCTTTTCGAGACAACTTAGCAACAACGACGACAGCGACAAATTTATTTATTTATTTATTTTTTAATAATTAAAAAAAAAAAAAAAACGTAATGATTAATATTCATTTTTAAGATCGTAAACCTTTCGTCAGAGTTTTAATCATTATTATTATTATTATTATTATTATTATTATTATTATTATTATTATTATTAGATTTGCATATATTTTCATAGTTCAAAAACGAAAAGAATAGAAAAAATATTAAAAAAAAAAAGTTGAACCTTCCGGGGATAATAAGATGAAAATGAAAAAAGTCAAATTGTAATGGAGGGAGAAAAGAAAAACCGTTGAGAGGAAAGGAAGGGAAAGAAGAAGGGAGAAAAGAGGAAGAGAGAGGAAAAGAGAGGAAGGAAGAGGAGAGAAAGAAAAGAAAAGAAAACAATAAAAATGGTTGATATTTAGAAAATTTCTTTTTTTTTTTTTTTTAATTACAAATTCCCCCCCCCCCTAAAAAAAAAACTTTCTTTTGGTTACCACTGGAAAACTATTCCGCCGTATAAATAATAATAATAATAATAATAGTTATAAAAATAATAAAAATAATAACGACGATATATTTTATATAATTTTTGTTTTTTTTGTGTAAAGTTGATAATTATAATAAAAGTAAAATAAAAAAAAAATGGCGGGAATTTTAAAATTACTCGCCATTATTTTTTCGCCGTGAGAAATTTGAATTTTCGGCGCCAAAATAATAAAAAATAAAAATTTTTTAAATTTAAATATTAAAAAAATTTAGGTGGGAAAAAAAAGGAATAAATTTCTATCGAAATTAAAAATTTTTTTTTTTACTCCTGGAAAAATTATTATTATTATTATTATTTAAAATAAACAAAAAACTTTTTTGTTTTTTTTCGGGGGTAGGGGAGAGAATTTAAAAGAAACAAAAAAAAAAAAAAAACGTCTCGAACAGAATAATAATTTTTACGTTTTCCTTTTCCCTCCCGTTATCTTCCCTTTCCATCCTTTCTATCCCTTTTTCCTACCCCTACCCACAAAAAAAAAAAAAAATTTTAATACAAAAAATAAAATAAAAGAGAGAGAGAGAGAGAGAGAGAGGGGGGGTTGAGATTGTTGTGATTCAAACAACAATTCTTTTTGTTTAAAAACATTAAAAACAATGAAATAAAAAAAAGGTTCAGTAGAGTTCTTTTTTTTTTTGTAATAAATGAAAACAAAAACAAAAAAAAAATGAATGAATGAATGAGGGAATGAATGAATCGTACCACGATTCGGTGTTAAATCCATCCGGCATAATTTATATAATAATATTTAACACCCATTTATTCAACTTTCGACTCTAATCAGTAAAATCATTAATTTTTTTTTTTATATATATAATAACCGGATTTTATGTCACGTAATCGCCATTTAATTTTTCCCATAAAAAAAGAAAAAATTTCCCTTGTTTATTTACTCTATGGTTTTTCCTCCTCCTTTTCCCCCTCCCCCATCACGTGATGGAAATCACGGCCGTTTAATTACCTTTTTTTTTATTATTTATTTATTTTCATAATTTTTTTCCAAATTTTTTGATCCGAATTTTAGTATTAAAAAAAAAAAAAAATTTCCTTTTATCGAAAAGGAAAATGGAAGGAAAATGGAAAGAAAATGGAAAGAAAAAAAGGTTTTTTTTTTTTTTAATTCTTAGTTTTTCTTATAATAATCTTTTGTCTTCGATTCGTGTGTTTAAGCGTATTTTAAGATTTTCAAAATGTAATCTCGTTCGCGAGGTGATGGCTTACGTGTAAACTCTATGCTTTTCTTTATTTTTCTTTCAAAAGCTTAAATATAATACTGTAAAATAAGAAAGAGAAAGAGAGTGTGCGTGCGCGCGTTTGAGAGAGAGAGATAGAGAGACAAAAATGGAGAGACCGTACGTAATGCTGCTTTTATTTAAATTTTTTTTTTTTTTTTCAATTTCAAACTCTAAATAATGCGTTCGATTTATAAAAATAATAATAATAATAATAATAATAATAACAACAAAACCGTACGTGGAGTAGTAATAATAATAATAATAATAATAATAATGCACTTTTTTAGAAAATGGGTTCCATTTTCTGTGTTTCTGTGGAAAAAAGAAAATAAATACAAAATTTATAACGAATGTCGTTCGATTCGATGATTTTTTACATCAAAAAGAAAGAAAAAAGAAAATAATAATAATAATAATAATAATAATAATAATAATAATAACAACAATAATAATAATAAAAGTTAATAAAAAGAAAATTAGAAAATTAAAGTTTTCTTTTTATATATATATATATATATAAATAAATACATAAGAAATTTTATTCATCATTAAATTGTAAATCTGTAAATTCTATTATAAAAGCAATAATATACTTTGAGAGAAAAAGAGAGAGAGTTATAAAAGAAGAAGCCAATGAATTTTCTAGAAAAAAAAGAGAGAGAGAATTAAGAACCGCATAAAAGGCTTAGTTAAATAACCCAATAAGAGTGAACGCAGACCCTCATTAAATGAAGAAAATAAGAAAAACACAATTCTGGTCATTAAAAATAAAAGAAAAGAAATAGAGGAAGAGGATGAAAGGAAAAGGAAGGAAGGAAGAGGAAAAGAAAGAAATAAAGACATTTAAAAAAAAAAAAAGGAAAAACGATTATGGAAACTTCACTAATAATAATAAAAATCTAAAGAAAAACATTTTCGAAAAACCTAACACACAAAATTATATAACGATAACTATGCCGACACCATTTTGTTCTTGTTCCTTCTGACGAAACATGAAAATAAATGAACCTTTAATTTTGTTTTCTTTATAAAAACCTCCTCCTCTATTATTATTATTATAATCATCCGCCATTTTTTTTCGCGTCTTGTAAATGAGTTAATAAAAGTTTTTCCTTTTTTTTTAATGAAAGAATCGTTTAATTATCGATGGTGAGAAAAAATGGAAAGGGACCGGAAGTGGAAACCGGAAGGAGAGGGACGGAACGGAAGGAGGTAGGCGGAAGTAAAAGTTTTTTTTTTTTGAAATTAAACAATCAAATATTGTAAGGTTGTAATAAAAATTTTTATGGTTTATTAATGAAGGAAAAGTTTGTCGTACCTGAGAAAATTTTATAACGAAACTTGGAAATTTTTTTTTTTAAAGTTAAATAACGAAATTGTAATAAAAAAGCGTCACCGTCGATCGATGATTCTTCCACGTTTTTTTAATAATAATTATCGACTTGTTGCCTTTTAATTTCGTCCATTTTGCAATCTCTCTCTCTCTCTCTCTTTCTCTTATCTTCTTCAATGTTTTTTAAACTTTACCAACACCTTTGCAAAAATTTCCCTTTTATTTAATTTACTTTTTATCTCATTAACCATTAACAAAACATTAAGAAAACCACCGCAACGCGCAACCTTTTTTCCTTTTACCACCGACTAATTTTCTTTTTCACGCATTAATACGAAAAAATTTTTGCATTTGGAACTTAGTCAGTCGTACTAGGGGAAAAATCACCACCACCACCGCCATGTTGCCAATCGAAGATTTTTCATTTGTTAAAAAAGATGTGATTAATCTCTCAATTAATACTTTAATCCGATTCTCACAAACTTGGAAACGGCGGCGGATATTATAGGTTTTTATTATTATTATTATTGTTTGAAACCACTTTGAGGTGGCAGTGGCAGTGGTGGTGGTGGTGGCAGTGGTAATAATAATGGCAATTCTAGAATTTTATAGAAAGTTTTTAAGTCGTTTCTCGTTGCTCAAAGCATTTTGACCTCTTTTTATAAAGTAAATCTTTACGAGGTTTCCCCAAGTCTTTTTAATTTATAAGGGTAACTTACCACCCGTAATAAATTACTCCGAATAAATTAAATGATAAATCCTTATTTAAAAAAATTTATTTATTAAATAACAACGTTTACCACTTATTTATTTATTTATTTATTATTTTTTTTAAATTTTAATTCCTTTCGTTACTCGATAATAATAATAATAATAATAAAACGATTAACGATGCAACAAAATTAATATTTATTCCAATTTATTAAATATGACGTAACGTGTTGTGACGTAATGTGACGTACACACAAATCACGACGTAAATAAAAATCTTTTGAGGTTTTAAAATTAACAAGTCGCGACGTTTATTTTTCCTCATTTAATTCCTTTGTCGATTCGTTCCTTTGATTTACTTTTATTACAATCTCTCTCTCTCTCTCTTTCTTTCTCTCTGTCTCTGTCTTTCTCTTTTGTTGTTGTCGTTATTATTTATTATTGATTATTCGAAAACGTTGATTTTATTTTTAACTTCCGATTTTTTTTTTTAAAGAAATTTTTCTCGCGTATTTCTTTTCGTTTCCATTATTCTCTCTTTCTCTCTCTCTCTCTCTCTGGCACGACACACAAATTGCATTTTTCCAAACGAAATCAATCAAATGTTTTTAATAATAATAATAATAATTTTACTGGAAATTAATTTTTTAGATTTAAAATTAGTGGGAGAAGTAAAAAAAAAAATTTTCTAATCATTATCATTATTATTTTCCAGTTTCTTTTTTTTTTTTTTTTGGAATTCCCCGAACGGTAAATTATCATTAACCTTTAGTAACATTAAAAAAATTTTTTTTTATTTTCTCCAGCAAATCGTATTATTATTATTATAGTATCTGGAAAAAAAAGGGTAAAATTTTCTTGTTATATTTTCCTGAACAAAAATTATAAATTTTCTTTTTTTTTTTTTTTGTAAATTTTATTAAACTGGAAAATTTCAGGTAATAATTATTACATATTTTTCAAATTTCCCAACCCCCCCGCCCCATCCCCATCTTCTCAAATTGAAATTATTAATAATATGTAAAAAAAAAAAAACTGGAAAATTTAAAAAAAATCATTATATTAAAATATTTTAAATAAAATCTAATCGGATGATAGGAAAAGAAAAAGGAAAATTTTTTCCAGATGTAAAAGGAAAAAAAAAAGGTGATTTAAAGATTGGTTTACGACCTGGTTTGCGTGCATAACCAACTGGACAGGTTTATCTTTCCAGAATAAGAAAGAAAAAAAGAAAGAGAAAATATATATATATATACGTAGGAAACATAAAATGTAGTAGAAAAAGAAAAAAGAAAGAAAAAAAAAAGAAAAAGATCGAAATTTATCTATTTTGTTAACTTCTTTTGGACGTTTACTTTTAACCCTCGTTTTCATTCCTTTTCTATTTCCACGTTTTTCTTCTTTTTTTTTTTTTACTTTATTTCCACCAGCCTCTCCCCCCCATCCGAGTTTTTTTTTTTTATTTTTCGACAGTAGACAGCTTTGGCAAGAAAGTTTTCTCTCTCTTTCTCTCTTCCTCTTCCTTTCTCTCTCTCTTTTCTATCTTCTTTTATTTCAAAGAGACTAAAAATATTGTTCTCTCTCTTTCTTTCTTTCTTTCAACAATGGCCTTTAAAATCAATAGTTATTTATTGGTTTAACAATTTGATAAAAAATGTAAATCAATTTGCGTCGACACCATTTTTAAAAAAAATAAAATTTTCTTCCCCTTCCCTCTCGCTCCTTTTTTTTTTTTATTCCCATTTCCGTCGAGAGAAAATTTTTTTTTAGTAATAACGTGTCAATAGTCGGGCGCCCGTAAAAAAAAAAAAATTTTCAAATCCTTATAAGTTGTGTGCAAAAAAAAAAAAAAAAAACAATGAAAATTTTTAAGGAATAAGACGAAAGACGGCGAATTTTAGTTTCTAAAAAAGAAAATCCAGAGAAAAAAGGGGGGGGAAAACCTGAACGAACCTTTCATCCCCTAAAGGTTATAAAATCTCATGGGATATTTTTTTTTTTTCCCTTAACTTTTTAATAAAATTTTCTATCGTACAATTGAATTTTTTTTTTTTTTTTTTAGATATTTTCTACCAAAATGATGGATTGAATTATGTTGACTCAACAGGAAGTTAACTTTGATTGAATGTTGGATAAATCGTAAAATGAAACCTTTTCTCCGACTTAACTTATTTAATAAGAATTAAATCCTAAAAAAAAAAAAAATTTGAAGTGGAAGAAGACGAAGAGAAAAAAAAATTCCAAAAAAAAAAAACTTAATCAAATCTAAAGTAAAATATTTTTCCTTTTCTTCTCCAAAAAACAACAACAAATTGCTTCCAGGTTTTTTAATAAAAAAAAAAAAACTTTTTATTTATTTTCATAAAAAAAAAAAAGAAATTTTTTTTGTTTTTGCGGTAGGTCGTCTGCTTTTTTCTCTCTCCAAATAAAAGTATACACCTAAGGTTATTTATTTATTTATTTTTTTTGGTTTTCTCCAGTAAAAAAAAAAATTACAATAATCAATAATGGAATTCCAAAACGAAATTTTTACCTTTTTTTTTTAAAAATATTTTTCCGCTCATTCATCTTTTTTTTTTTTTTGTTAATAAGTTAAAAATAAATTACTTTTACTACCCGAGTTTGAATAATATTTTTTTACAACCCTTTTAATCTTTACCAACCCTCCTTAATCATATAGTCCATTGCGTCACGCGCGCCTTTATTCGCACCTTCGCCTTTTTCCTATCCTGCCCTGCTATCCACCCCCGAACGAAAAAAAAAATTTTTATTTTTTATTTTTAAAAAAACCTTTTTATATCGATGAAATGAAACAAAGGAGAGAACAACCCCATGCATATATAAGGGTTGTTGTTGTTGTTGTTGATACGAATCTTTTTTTTTTTTATGCATTAAGGTTTTTTTTTCATTATAAGAAATATCTAGTCAAAGGGTTGTTTCTATTTATTTTATACTTTTTTTTGACGTCATTAATTCAATTTTTAATTACTCCCGTAATTTTTTTTTTTTTTTATAATGAAACAAAATTTCGCTTATTTTTAATTTTTTTCCTTCCTTCAGCCCCCAACCCCCATCCCTCCTTCCCCGTCCCCTTTCGCCTTTCGATTTCGACCCTCTGTCTCTTCCTTTCTCTTTTTCTAAGGTTCGGGTAAAAAAACGAGGGTTAAAAAGACGCACACACACATATAAAAAAAATTAATTAATTAATTATTATTATTATCATTATTATTATCATCATCATCATCATCATCATCGTCATAGTCATCATCATCATTATTATTATCACCATCGTAGTCATCGTCGTCAAAACCAATTTAAAAAATAAAAAAAAAACGTTTGCATACGGGAAAATATCGAAAAGAAAACAAAAAAGGAAAAATTGAGAGAGACGAGACGATCGACCAATCAAAAACGTTTTTTTTTTCAATGTTTAACTTACGAGAAAAATTTGAAAAAACCTATAAAGTGAAAAAAAAATTAAAACTTAAATTAAAAATTCATTTGAATTACGTCATTCTTTTTTTTCTTTTGTAACTTATTATTATTATTATTATCATCGTCATTATTAATATTTCAAAACTTGCTTTTCCTTTGAAATTATTATTATTATTATTATTATTATTATTATTATTATTTGTTTTTTTTATTTTTTTTTATTCCTGCATAAAAATTTTTTCTTTTTTTTTTTTTTTTTAATTTTTTTTAATTTTTTATTTTTCTTTTTACCTCGTTCGTAAATTTTCCTTTTATTTTTTCCTTTTATTTTTTCCTTTTATTTTTTTCCTTTTTATTTTTTTTTCTCTCCTCCTCCTCCCCTTTATGAATATTTATAAAAGTAAAAAAAAAAAAAAGGAAAAAACAAAAATGTCTTTCATGTAATTGTGTCGAATGGATTTTAAGCTGTCAGCATCGTTTTATTATTATTATTATTATTATTATTATTATTATTATTATTATTATTATTATTATTATTTTTTACCCTTTTGTCGTCTTAGCGTAGAATTTTTACTTTAAATTTATTTATTTTACTTTTCTTTTTTTTTTTTATTTTGAGTTGGTACGAGTAAAAATAAATAAATAAAATTTATTTTTTTTTATTAAGGAAAAATAAAAAAAATTTTTTTTTTTTCATTCGCTTGGACCAAAAAAGAGAGAGAGATAGAGATAGAAAGAGAAAGAGAGAGAGAGAGAAAGAGAGGCACACACACACACACACACACACACTCGCTAATTTCATTATTATTATTATTTTTTTTATTTTTTCAAAACAAAAAGGAAAACTGGAATTTAAAATTAAAAATAATAATAATGATAAAAAAAAATTTAATGGAATTTTTAATTTTTGTCTCCGAAAAGAAACGACGAAAAAGAAAAAAAAAAACGCAAAACGGGGTAGGAAGGGGGTAGGGCGTAGGGCGTAGGGGTGGGGTGGGAGTAGGATGGGGAGAAAAGGGGAGGCGAAACGTTACCAACATAAAAATAAATTTTTCTTTTATTACGAAATAATTATAATAAAACCATAAATAATAATACGCTATAAAAAATCTATACGTATATTTATTTATTTATATATATCATCAAATTTTTTGATCGTTCAATAAAATAATACTGATAATAATAATGATAATGATAATAATAATAATAATAATAATAATAATAAATAAGAAAACAATTTGATTATTTTATACATTTTTTTTTTTTATTATTGTTTCGTAATAAAATTTTCCATTTTTATTTCAAAGTTATTATTAAAGAAAGAGAAAAAAATAATAAAATTACAAATTTTTTTTTCTTCTTAACTTTAATAACGTATAAAAAAATATAAATTTTTTCTAACGTTTTCTTTAAAAAAAAAAAAAAAATTAAAAGGAAATGAAACTTTCAACTAAGATTAATTAAAAGGCGTGTGAAACAAAAAAAAAGAAGAAAGAAAAAGAAAAGAAAAAAACGTTGAAAAAATCTCGGAAGAAGAAGAAGAAGGAGGAAGGAGAGAGAAAGAGGAAGAGAAAAAGGAAAAGGAACCAAGAGACAGAGAGCGAGAAAGAAAGGGAACAGAAGGGGGAGAGAGAAAGAGAAAAAGGAAAAGGAACAAAGAGAGAGAGAGAGAGAGGAGAGAGATGATGTAAAAGCGTTAAATTTGCTTATCCTAGCAAAATTTTTAGTATAATATAATGAATTTAGTGCTGAACAAAGTCAAAACATAACTGAATTCCCGATGGAAAATTAATGTCGACAGGAGCGAACGATGCGAACGCATGATAAATAAGAAAAAAAAAAAGACTAAGTGAGGGGAGGAAGGGGGAAGAAAAGGAGTGGCAGTGGCGGCTGACGTACGCGAAAAGAAAATGGCGGATAAGAAGAAAGAAAGAAAAAACACACACGAACGCACACACTTGAAGAAATTAAAAATTTTTATTTTTTTCGTTAATTGTATAAATTACCCCTTCCTTCTTTACTCCCCTCCCAATGCTATTACCCTTTAACTACTACATTACCCACTCCGCACCCTCCTCCCCTTCCCCGGAAAAAAAAGGGAAAAAAAATTTTTTTTTTATTACAAAAAATATAGTTTAATTAAAGTGTTGTACTGAACTATTCTTTTCTTTTTTTCTTATAACTTATTCTTTAAATTTTACGGTAATAAAATTTTTTTTTAGAGTAATAAGAACCCGGTGACTATTACTATGAGAAAGTATTATTATTATCATCATCATCATTATTATTCTCGACTACCCTTTTTTTTTTTTATTACTTATTTTACCACAAATTTTACAACTTTTTAAATAAAACTTTTCTTGCCCTTTTTCTTTTTTTTTTAAATTGCTTCTGTTTTTTTTTTATGTTATCATCATATCGTTGATAACAACAACAACAAAAACAACAACAAACAACAACAAACAACAACAAAAAACAACAACAACAACAATAGCAACAACAACATCAAAATATTTTTTTTTATTGCATTTTAGTGTTTCGCATATGACAATTGTATGTTCATAAAAAAAAAAAAAAAAACGTGGAACTAAAAGAAAATTTTTTTCCGAATGAGTAATTTCAATAATGCCAACCTGACAAATTGAAAAAATGAAAAAAAACCCCTCCCCCCAAAAAAAAAAAATTATCGTTTTCCTTATTTATTTTTATTTATTAAATTGTAAAAATAAAATAAAAAATATTTTCGCAATTTAAAATAATAATAAATTTATTTATTTATTATTAATAATAATAATGATAATAAATGAATATAATAAATTAATTGAATTTGACATTTCGCCAGTCGAGTGAAAATTAATTTTCGGGGATAAAAATTGTCTTTTTTTTAGACAATCAATTTAACCTCTTGACGGAACCCGAAAAAAAAAATTTTCCTTTTTCTCCCCCCCCTTCCCTCTCCTCGTTTTTATACGTTTCCATTTTCTTTTTTTTCCTTCCCATCATCAATTTTGTGATTCGCGCACTCACGTACTCTCTTACATTCACGCACGCAAACACGAACGCACGAACGCACGCACGCGAAAAAAGGTCTTTTCGTTTATTATTTATTTATTTATTTATTTATTTTCGTAAAACAAATTTTCGCGCAAACGGAAACTCGCAAAACCTTTTTTTTTGTATGCGTTTGCGTCCCTTTTGATTAAACAACGACAAACACAACCGATAATAAGAATCACGCGTGTCAAAACCATCGCTCAAATTTAGAAAAAAAACCAAAAAAAAAAAAAAATACAATAATCAAAAAACTCTCCTTCCGGTTATATTCCGCACATCGAACGAATCGATAAAGTTTTACTTCCGGTTTTTACGTTCCAATGAAATACAATGGAATCGAATAACCGACCATCTGGTCGACGTATAACAAACAACAAACAAATTCTCCTTATCGCATATCATTCCATTTAAAATAAAATTTTAAAAATTTCCAGACGGCTCACCGTGATAATAATAATAATAATTACAAAACAATTATTAAATTATTATCATCATTATCATTATCGCAACCTAATTATTTATCATAAACACGCATTTATATTCATATTTTGTTAAATGATTACGTAATAAATACGTCACCGTTTATTAGAATTACGTTACCGCAGGTAATATTTAATTGGATTAATTATTATTATTATTTTTTTTTAATATTAAATTTAATTTTTAATTTGTTTTCATTACTAATGACGTCATGACATTTATTTATTTATTAATTTTAAAAAAATAAACAAAACATCGACCCTCTTCCCGCGCGTAACCGATGTTGCCAAATTTTCATTCGAACGAGAGCGAGAGTATACAACAACAATATGGTTCTGGAATATTGTTTGTTTCTTTTATGTTTTTAATGAAAATTGTATTTTTTGTTTGTTCGCTCGTTTGTTTGCGGTTGTTTAAAAGATTTGAATACGCGAAACATTTCCTAATTACAGCAAAAAAAATTTAATTTACTAACGAAAAAAAAAAAATAAGTGACGTAAGCGCAAAATGTTTCTTGTATTAACGGAAAACATAAAAACACATAAACGTGGCAAACATAACAACAACAACAACGGGGTAGAATACGATGGGAGTAAACATTTAACTTACATAAAAAAAACATTTCGCGTGATTTTTATAACGTAACAAACAAACAAACAAACGAAAAAAGAAAAAAAAAAAACATAATTGAATAAAAGAAAAAAAAAAAATGTTTTTTTTGTTTTACCCTCGTTTTTGTTTTTGTTTGTACAACAAACCGATTTTTGTTTGTGTGTGTGTGTTCACTCACTCTCGAGCCATCCAAATAAGACATATATTATTCACACCAAAATCATCTTTGATTACAATCTGAATTTATTTATTTTTTTTAATACATTTTCCTTTTTCCCTTTTTTTCCTTTTTTTCCTTTTTCCTTTTTTCCTTTTTTTTTTTGATTTACATTGCGTGTTTTTGAAAATAAAATAAAATTAAAAAAAATATATATATCGAACGAATAAAACAAAAAAAAAAAAAAATCCATTCTCAGCAGGAATTTTTGTGACCGGAATTAAAAAAGGAATAATTTTACAATTCTATTGTTATAACTCTCGTAACATTATCATTATCATCATCATTATCATTATTATTATTATTATTATTACTTTTTACGCGTTACGGGTAATTTTACTAAGACCCCTAGTTTTTTTTTTTTTTTTGTTTATTTACTCCTTTTGTCTTTTGTAATTTAAAAAAAAAAAAGAAAAAACTATTTTTCACGAAATTTTTTTTTTACTTTTTTTTTATTTTCGTTGTTAATTGACCGAAACCACGTGACTCTGCCCCCTCCCACTCGACCCCTCATTGACTCTTTCCTAATTATATAACACGTCACTGTTTTTTTTTGTAATTAATTTCCGGTGAAAACTAAAAATGATTTCTCATTTTAAAAAAAAGAAAAATGTTTGTTTGATTCTTACCTTCTCGTAGAGTCACCATGTAATAGGATTCTTTGCTCGGTTGACTGGGTCCCATGTTGTTTGTTGCAACAACCCGAAAACTATAAACGGTAAACGGATATAATCCGACAACTTGATAACTCGTTTCGTTATTTGATGTTATTATAGCATTTTTAACATCCCAATGACCGTCTTCACCGACTCTGGAAAAAAACAAAAAAAATTTTTTTTTTTTATTATTATTTCAATTATAATAATCGAAACGATGACGTCATAGTTTCGAAAAAAAAACATGAAACGTAATCATTTTTTAAATTATTAGAAAAAAAAGAAATTTTAATGAGTGATCATTATAATCCAAACGACATTAAAACGTCATTAATATCTCGAATTATTTTCGATACTTATTAAATTATTATTATTATTTTTTTTCTCCAGAGAAAAAACCCCTCGTCGTGGGGAGACGTAATCGTCGATAATTTATTTATTTATTTTATTCCTCTTTTAATATCGTTATTATTATTATTATTAAATTCGAATAAAAAATAAATAAATATATTAAAACGATAAAGATAAAAAAACACTTTCTACTGGAATTTAACTGGAACGAACGACGTAATTTTTACCTGAAAAGACATTTTATTTTGATTGACGTTAAACATTTATTTTCCATTTTTTTTTTCTTGAAATTTTTTTCCTGCTCCCCCCTCCCCTCCCCGTCTCCCCGTCCCACTTTCCCACCCGTTTTCTCTCCCTCTTTTTTTTTTCCTCTTTCTGCTTCCCCCCCCGTTCAGTTTTTTTTTTTTAATTTTCGACGTGGGAAAATTATTTATTAAAATTTAAGTAGTTAATACTAGCGTTTGCATTTTCCTCGATTGCGAACAACATTGCATTTTCCTTCCAGAAAAATTTTTTTTCCTTCTTTTCTCTTTGTACCTCCCCCAATTCCCTCTGCCTCCTCCCTCCTGCGGGAAAATTCTAATATGAGAAAATACTCTTCAGAAAAGGAATATTTTTAAAAACTAAAATAATAATATTAAATAAAAACTGTTTTTGGCAAAAAAAAAAAAAAAACAGGACCGGTTTTTATACGTCGTAATTTTATGAATACGGTCCTGTTACACGTTCCCGTTAATTAAACCGTTCAAAAAAAAATAATAATAATGATAATATCAATTATTTAAAAAAAATGGAATTATGTAGCAAACAATTGTTTTATTACGAATGATGATTTTTATCAAACAATGTTTTAATAAAAGGTTGTTAATTTTTTCATTTCTTTGTTTGTTTGTTAGTTTGTTTGTTTGTTTCATTTTAAAAAAAATTTTGTTTTTTTTGGGAGATTTTTAATTGATGATCTCGGCTAAATTTTTTTTTTATTATTGTGCACTTTAACGTTTTTTTTATAATTTTCTCTTTATCTCTCTCTCTCTATCTTTCTCTAGCCTCACTGTCATCTCTTTTCTCCCTATCTCTTTCTCTTTTTCTCTACCTCTCTCTCTACGTCATCCCTTTCTCTGCTCACACACGCTTTTCGTCAAACATTTCATTTTTATTTTTATTTTTTGAATCCCTTTAAAAATTAATAAAAATAAAATTTTTAATAATTATCATTTTTATTTTTTCATTCATTCATTCATTCAAAAAAAAAGAATATTAATAATAATAATAATAATCGAAGTCATAAAAATTAATTTTTTTTTTTAGAAAAAGTAAAAAAATGACATGACAATGTTTTTTTTTTTTTTTTCTCTCCCCGAAACGTGACTCGAAAAATAAAAAAAAAAGTAATAATAATAATAATAATAATTTTTTAACGTTTAACGGGAAAAGGGAAGAGGAAGGAAAAGCGAGTGACTTTTATAAAAAAAAAAAAAAAAAAAAAAGGTCGTCCATCTTTGAAGAGAGAAAATCTATTTAATCCTTAGTTATGTTTACGTGACACATTTTTTTTTTTCCTTTTACCAAAAGATAAAAACCTGGAGAAGAATATAAAAAGGTTTAAAATCTATTTTATAGTACGAAACATAAAAAAAAAAAAAAAAATTTAATAACTCTACACGTATAATTTAATTATAAAATGTTTTTCCACCCCCAACCCCCCAACCTACGAAACGGTTCCTTATTTCCTTTTTTTCCTTTTTCCCGTTACTTTTAACCATAAGTTAAAGACTATTTTAAACGGGGTTTTTTAAATAAAAATATTTCGACAGCACACGTTTTAAACAATTAAAAAGTATTAAAAAAAAAAAAATTTTCCAGGGCGTCAAAAATGCTTTTCCCATCTACTCCCCGCTTTACCCCCCCAGTTCGGCCCCCTTATCGATAATAATAATAATTTCAGAGAGTTTAATATAGAATTTTTTAACTTATCGAAAAAAAATTTTTTTTTTTTACACTCACACAAGAAAAAACGATACGCTAAACGTTGCCAATGAATGATATCCATTCTCTCTCTCTCTCTCTTTTATTATCTTCTCCTTATCTCTTCGTCATTTTCTTTTTTTTTTTTTCAACCCTTTGTTGAAATTTTATACGGTGCCAGGAACAGGCAGACAACACCGTTTACACCGCCATTATATATATTTTTAACTCTTTCCAATCGGAAATTTTTTTTTTTTTTTTATTCCAGTCATCGTTTCCATCAATTTTTTTTTTTTCGTTTGATTTCAAATATATATATATTAATCGATTCCATCGGTTTCGACAAAAAAGAGAAAGAGAGATAGAGATAGAGAAAAAGTTTCACGTGAGAAAATATTATTAAAATGGGAAAAATGTTTTTTTTTTTATGGATAAAAAGGATGGAATGAATAGGAGGTGAGATTGAATTGATGGAAAAAAAACTGACTGACTGCTCAATTAAGTCAAAAAAACTAAATTGCCAAACGTCACGAATTGATGGAAAAACAAAATGGAGAATGAAAATAAAAAAATAAAAAAAAATTGCTTTGTGTAAATTGTTGATTTTTTTTTTTATTTGAAAATGACACGTTTATAATAATAATAATAATAATTTTTTTTATTTCTTTTGTCGTTGAATTTTTTTCTTTTCCAATAGTAATAGTTTTTTTTTTTTTACGTTTTTATTTTGATGACGTAATTAAGTACTTTTCGAAAAAAATTTTTTATGTGTCTCTGACGTAATAATAATAACATTATAAAAATTTATTTATTTATTTTTTGTTTTACTTTATTTTATTGTCGTGACGTCATTTATAAAAATTATCATTATTATTATTATTATTATTATTATTATTATTATTTGATCGAGATTAATAATTAGTCAGGAAAATTGTTTATTTTTGTTTGTTTATAAAATTAAAAAAAAAAAGTTAATAAATAAATTTTTACCGATCAAACAAACAAACAAACAAACGTTAAATAAATAATTATTTAATTTCTAATTATTTTAATTTTCGAATCCTTCTTCCTCCCTCTCTCTCTCTTTTCCTCCCCTCCCCTATCTCTCTCTATTTGTATTTTTTTTTTTTACAAAAATTCATGTCAAAGAAATAAAAAAAAAAAAAAATTGCGAAATTTTAATCGGTCGAATGAGTTTTTTATCCCCCCGCCTTTTTTTTCCTCTCGTCTTCTGCTTACACGTACGTTTATTCATTTATTATTATTATTATTCGCGGAATCGCTACACACGCTCACGCACACTCATAAATAAATAATTATTATTTTTTCAATTATTTTATTTATAAAAAAAAATAAAAAAAAAAAATAAACTCATTCTTCTCTTTCTCACTCTCTCATTCTTTCTCTCTCTTTCCACATCTTATTAATTCTATTTAATATTAATAATAATAATAATAATAATAATAATAGTAATAATTTTCGTTCGCCTCTCTGTGTGTGTATATGATGAAATAGTATATAAATGCAATGAATTTAACAATTTCACGCCTCTCGTAGGAATTCAATTATACTTAGTAACGCCTCTTTGGGCAAATAATATTAAAACTTAATAAGAATAAAACTACAATTAAGCTTTTCATGCTTACTTTAAATTCATCATCAACGCGCGCTTTTTTACCATCTTTCTCTCTCTCTCTCTATCTCTATCTCTCTCTCATTAATATTATTTTATTTCTTTATATTTAAAAAAAATAAAAAATATTAAACGATAATAAATTTTATGCGTATTTATTTTTTTTGCGGTCGCGCGTGCGCATGTAAGAAAATTTTTCGGTGATGACGTATTACTCATATCGGTGACGTCGAAAAGGAAATTCCCTCCCCTTCCTTCCTCTCTCCTCCCCCCGGTAAAGTTAAATTTATATACGTATTTTTTTTTTTTTTTTACTATTGTTATATTCGGTTCGTTCTTTATTTTTGTAAGTAATGAACAAGCACTTAAAACTATCACAAAACTAATATTAATAAACAAGAACTTATTACAGCTAGACTAAAAATCAAATGAACCAACGCCAAGCTGTGTAGCTTGCCTATATTACTTTGGTCTTTCGTCAGTCAACTGTTTCGAATGTTCGAGCAAACACTTGCAAATAAAATAAAAGAAGGAGTCTTTAGAAGCTTCGCTTCTAAAGAAGAACAATTTGAGTTCGTCGCCAGTCTTTTGTTTATAAAAAGTTGAAAATGTGAATATTGAGTACGGGATCATAACACCTCCCCCCTTAAGACGGAAAACAATTATTTTGAAAAAAGAATTTGTTTTCTCCTCTTGTTCGGATTTGACAGTTTCCTATGTCGGGTTCTGAATGGTTCCGTCCAGGTTGAGACTCCTTGAGTAGTAGTAGGTGCTATGTCTTCTGTATGGTAGACTGTTGAATCTCTTCACATTGACTTCTTATCAGGAACATAATTTTAAGCTTTATAGCTGCAAGTAGTAGAACCTTTCCTAGGCAATACTCGTTAGTGAACAATGTTTCATAAAGAGTAAAGATAAAAGAATAAAATCAAGAGACATGAAATTCGAAACAAAATTGACATAAGTTCTGAAAAATACAAGAATTTTATATAGGGTACATAGAAAAGAATAAATGGATTAATAATAAAATAAATGATGATTAGCTATATGGGAAAATAAAAGGATTAAATTATTATTATTTTGGATTTCTCTCTCTTTAGATCAACTACTCAGAACACGGTTTTGTGTTGTTAACTTCCTTGTTACGGATTTTTAATAAAACATTTTTGCCAGATTTTTTCTTGACCTCGTATGGATCTTTAAATTCAGGACTAAGTTTTTTATTTAGATTTCCTCTTGCTAATTTTTGACTGGTTTGAATCTTCTCTTTTTCATTAGACGATAGGTGAACTTTACTTAGTAAAAATAGCTTTACCTCAGGAATACTCTCTTCGTGAAAATCGGTTGACATAAGAATGGATGCTTTCTTCCTAGATTTCTTGGTACTGGAATTCCATTTCCGCTTTTTAGTATGCTTCCCAAAATTATGCTTGTGAATTTTTTTAGTAGCTCCTATATTTTTATTTGAAATTTTTGTTTCCTTTTGAATTTCAGCTTTAGGATGATTTTTAGGTTTTGAATTCTGTATGGATGATCTTTCTTCTTTTACTTTTAGACCTTTTTTCTTATTTTTATTTTTAGGAAGTAATGGTGCTTCTTTAGCTTTTTTCTTAGATAAATTTGTAGAGGGTGCTTCTTTAGCCTTTTTCTTAGATAAATTTGTAGAGGGTGCTTCTTTAGCCTTTTTCTTAGATAAATTTGTAGAGGGTGCTTCTTTAGCCTTTCTCTTAGATAAATTTGTAGAGGGTGCTTCTTTAGCCTTTCTCTTAGATAAATTTGTAGAGGGTGCTTCTTTAGCCTTTTTCTTAGATAAATTTGTAGAGGGTGCTTTTTCCTCTTGAGCAGGAATTGATCCTGGTAAAGAATCTGTTTTCTCTTCAACTTCAAGTTTGGATTCTGGTAAAGGATCTGTTTTCTCTTCAACTTCAAGTTTGGATTCTGGTAAAGGATCTGTTTTCTCTTCAACTTCAAGTTTGGATTCTGGTAAAGGATCTGTTTTCTCTTCAACTTCAAGTTTGGATTCTGGTAAAGGATCTGTTTTCTCTTCAACTTCAAGTTTGGATTCTGTAAAGGA
>NW_002987854.1:586419-596216 GCF_000006295.1 Pediculus humanus corporis | reverse complement strand
TTGTCGTTCAGAATGATCCTTCGTCGACTGCGCCAAAATTTTAATATGTTATATTCGGTTCGTTCTTTATTTTTGTAAGTAATGAACAAGCACTTAAAACTATCACAAAACTAATATTAATAAACAAGAACTTATTACAGCTAGACTAAAAATCAAATGAACCAACGCCAAGCTGTGTAGCTTGCCTATATTACTTTGGTCTTTCGTCAGTCAACTGTTTCGAATGTTCGAGCAAACACTTGCAAATAAAATAAAAGAAGGAGTCTTTAGAAGCTTCGCTTCTAAAGAAGAACAATTTGAGTTCGTCGCCAGTCTTTTGTTTATAAAAAGTTGAAAATGTGAATATTGAGTACGGGATCATAACACTATATTTAAATCAAAAGAATCAAAGTTATAAAAGGAAGTAATTAAAAAGATAATTTTCCTATACTATCTTTCTCTTGCGCGCGGTTAACTGATATATATATATATATAAATATATTTATATATGATATGCGTATGATGAGAAGTTTTTGAATAATATTTTTTTCTCCCTGGAGAAATTATAACCGTATGACTCCAGTGACTGAAACATACGACGACGACTATGACGACAACGACGGAAATCAATGAAATTGAAAATTCTATCAAAATGATAATGAGTTACGAAGAGAAGAAAGAAAAAGAACGAAATGAAAGATGTGTGTGTGTGTGAGAGAGAGAGAGAGAGAGAGAGAGAGAAAGACAGACAGGAAATGGTTGTTAATATTAAAAACCTTCGACCTTTTATTTCGCACACCTTTTTTTTTTTTCTCCAAAACTTCCGATTGTTTTATAAATATTATTATTATTATTATTATTATTATTATTATTATTATATTTTACGATGTGAAAATTCCATTCTCCAGACAATCAATCGAATTTATCGATAATGATAATCTTTTTTTTCTCAAGCTTTTTTTTTTTTTTTGTTTTTAATTACTTTTTTTACGTTTCGTTAACAAAAATCAATCATCATTTTATTTTTATATTATGACGTTAAATATTATTGATTGTGACGTCAAATGAGAATTTAATAATAATAATAATAATAATAATAATAAAACGGATTCGGACTGGAAAAAAAAATAAATAAATAAAAATTTTTTTTTGTTTCGATATCGAGTTGTTATCAATTAAAACGAACCGTTAATGAATCATATTATCATTATTATTATTAATATTATTATTATTATTATTAAAATAAATACGAGGTGAAAAAAATTTACCTTGACAAATAATAATAATAATAATAATAATAGTATTAAAAGGTAAGTTTCTTTTTTTTCTTTTTTTTTTTTTTATCAACCCATCAAAGAAAATCTAGAGAAGAAAACTCTATGGAAAATAATGATGATAATAATAATAATAATAAATAAAAAAGATATTAGATATCAAAAAAAAGGAAAAAAGGAAAAAAGGAAAAAAGGAAAAAAAGGAAGGAAGGAAAGGAAAGAAAAGAAAAAAAAATTTTTGTGTTGGCCTTTGATGAATGCGAAAAAGAGAGAGAGAGAGAGAATATAGTTTTCAAAAGATGTCAAGATTAAATGAACGCACACGCACACGCACGCACCCACGCATATGCTGGAGCCTTTTTTTTATCCAGAGAGAGAAAGAGAGAGAGAGTAAATTGACTCGAAAAAATGATTAAAATATGAAATCTTCGTTTTTTTTTTTTTGTCGTAACAAGAAAATAAAAAGGAGGAAAGCGTTTTCCTCCAGCAGTTTTCTTTTTTTTTCTTTTTTTCTGTTACTCCAGGATACCTTTTTTCCTTTTATTTCCTTCTGGAATTTGCGAAAATTTTTTTATTTGATAAAAAAAAAAAAATTGTTTTGTCAGACTTTTTGATTTCTTTTTTTTTTTTTTTAAACAATTGATAGATAAAGTTTTTTTATTGAATGATACCGTGTGACGTCATAAATTTTATTGTTTCCTTTTGATGACGTGAAATATTTTTAAATTCGTTCAATTTCACGACGATTTTCGTCGCGTATTAACAACCCACGGTGAGTTTTATTTTAATTATTATCATTATCATTTTTACCCGCTTTTCCATTTCAGATTTCAAAAGTGTGAATAATAAAAAATTTAAATTGTGCGAATTTTCAGGGTCCTTTTTTATCTTTACACGTTTTTATTATGTGAAAAAACAACTTTTTGATTTTTTCCAGAAATTTTTTTCGTCTGCTTTTTCTTTTTTTTGGATAACGCTTTCGTTATCACCATCATCATCATCATCATCATCACAAGTCGTAAACTTTTATGCTCCCTAAAAATAATTTCCTCGATAAAGGTTCGACGTTTTTTTTTTTTGATTCGATTATAATTCGATGACGTTTGAACTGGTTCAAGGTCAATCAACTTAAATTTTATCACTCGGCATTTTACGATTCTTATCATTTTCCAGTTTATCACGTGATATAAAAATGTTGTGGCTTTACTTCCGGTTACGTATACAAAACTGAATTTTAACTATTTAAATAAATTATTGGTAAAAAGGGAAAAAAATTTGGGATTTTCGAATTCCTAAAATTTTAATTTCAGTACCGTAGTAAGAATTTTTTCGAAATTCTAAACCTTAAGGCAAGTAAAAACATTTTTTTTTATTATTTATATATTTCGTTTTTACTTTTGGCGGGGAGGAGGGTGGGGGAAGGGAGGGGAGAGGAAAAAGAAAAAATTTAATTTTTTTCCCCTCTTTTCCTTTTTCCTTTTTCTTTTATTCTACTTCTTTCGCATTCAATTTTAATAGTTTTTTTTTTCTTTTTTCAACTTTTTTTTTTCCTCTTTGCAATATAATAATAACCTTTTTTCTTTCTTTTTCTTTTTCTTTCCTTTTCTTTTCTTTCCTTTTCTTTCTTTTTTTTTGCTGCGAACGAACAAGACGGGGGTTGAAAATTGAATAAAATGCAGATTTTTTTATATTTTTTTCTGTTTTTCTCCTTTTATTTTTTATTCTTTCCTTTGAAATAATTGCTTAAATTTTTTCTTTTTTTCTTTTTCCAAGAGTTTTCCAGATGTTGTATCTTCAAGGTTCAATTAATCTTTTATTTTACTGGAGAATTTTTTTTTTTTTTTTTTTCGTCTGCAATAATATTACCCCATTCAAAAAAGACTTTTTTTTTTTTTTTGCAAAATTGTGTGAATTATTACCTACGAGTCGTCGATTCGAGTTTTTTTTTTTTTTAACGCTCGCGGGAATTTTTTTTCTTTTTTTTTTTTTTGCTAATCTTAAGTATTGTTAATATTCCTTCGGGATGATATATATCACTGTCGAAAACCATTATATTGAAGCTATAAAAAAAAAAAAATAGTCTGGTAGCTATATTTTTTTTTTTATAAATCGAACATTCGCATTTAAGTTTTTTTTTTTTTTTTTCTTAATAAATAATTTTGGCATCGTCTTTGTGTTTTTTTTTTTTTTTATTCTTTTAAACTTTATTTTTAATTATTTTAATGCCAAACTTTTCCTCCTCCCCCTCTTTCCCTCCTTTTGGAAAATTTATTTGTCTGGATAAGATTTAAGATAAGAAATTATTAAAATGATTTCCGATATGACGGATGTGACGTAGTACAAACCGACAAAAAAAAACGTTAAAAATTTTTTCCCCTCTCTCTCTCTCTTTTTCTCTTCTGTGTGATGCGAATAAAAATTTTTTTTTTTTTTTAAATGAACAAAAGAATTTAGAATACAACAAAAAAAAAATCCACTCATCCCCCCTCCCAAAAAAAAAGAATATTGGAAAAACGAAACCCGAAAAATTTGGTTTATTTTACAAAAAAAAAAAAAAAAAGCGAAAATGAAAAAATTTAATTGCCACAAAAAAAAAAACTATAAATTATAGCTCGTATTTTATCAAATAAAAAAAAAAGATTTTTCTTTCTGTTTTATTATTATTATCATTATCATTATTATTATTATTATTAAAATTTTATTGCTTCCAAAAAAAAAAAAAGAAAAAAAATTTTCCAAGCGGATTCGATTAATTTTCTTAAACTTAAAACGCAAAAAAAAAATCGTAAAATTACGTTAATTTATCTAAAACCCCCTCTCTTTCTCTCTTCCCCCTCCCATCCTCTTTTCCTATCACTTCGTCGAAATTTTTTTTAATGTAATTTATTGATAACGCTTATCACAAACTATTCCCGCCATTTTTAGTAATTATTGTACCGTTAAAAAAAATTTTTATGTAAGTCACCCGAAAAGTCAATTTTTGACAATCGACGAATCTAAACAATCACGCAAACAAAACAAACTTCTTTCCCTTCTTCTCCTTCTCCTTCTCCCCGCCCCCCACGTTACCGTACCTAAATACGTCACTCTTATATATAAATTTATACAACAAATTTTAAATTGTTATTGTTATAAAATATATTAAAAAAAAAAAATTTCCGAGAGAATTTCTTAACTTTGTTTTTTTTTTTTTTTGTTTCGGTTAAAAAACTTATTATGATAACGAAAAAAACAAACAAAACAAACAAACAAACAAACAGACAAACATCTAATGATAATAAATGATATAACAATAATAACAACCGATGCGTACGAAACCCCCCCTCCTAAAAAAAAAAAAAAAAAAAAAAAAAAAATTCCATTTTTGATTTTAAAAATTTATATATATATATATATTTTTTTTGTTAATAATATTATAATATTATTACGATGTAAATCATGACGTCCCACATTTATATATATTATAAATTTTTTTTCAATGAATTATTTATACTAAATATTATAATAATATATATATTATTTTATGTATTGTATTGACAAAAAAAAAAAAGAAAAAAAATTCAATGAAATAATTAAAAAAAACGTCATAGAAAAGAAAATAATCGAAGAGAGAGAGAGAAAAGGGGTAGAACGAAGGGAGGGGAGGAAAAGGGGGTATCTGAAGGAAAAAAATGAAGTCTCGCTGGAGGTAACGAAAAAAAAAAAAAAAATGAAAACCAATTTTTTTTTTTTTTTTTTTTTTTCAATCCGAAAGAGAAAAATTTCATAACAACACGCAAAACTAACGTCTAACGATTAATAACAATAATAATAATAATAATAATTTTTTTTTGTAACCTATCACACACGCATCCAGTTGTTATCACTACAACGATAATAATAATAACAAAAAATTAATTATTATTATTATTATTATTAACTGATAGGAAAACTCAAACGAAATCGATCAAATTTTTTTTCACATAATTCATATTCACGACTTTTTTTTTCTTATGATTTTTTTTTTTTACGTTTCTAATATACATCCGTTCGTTAATTAAACAAACAAACAAACAAACAAACAAACGTCGGTCGTTAATTTACTACACCGAGAAAAAAAAAAAAAAAAAAATTAAATTTGATAAACGTTTTAATCGAATTTTTTTTAGTTGTTGGTAAATTAATACAAATTTTCAACACTAGATGGTGTTAAATAATAAATAAAAAAAATTCGCGGGTTAAATAAAATATAAATTTTATCATTATTATTATTATTATTGTTGTTGTTGTTGTTAAAAACAAATTAAGTAATTATTATTATAATCGTTCGTTTTTTCTTTTTTTTTTTTTTTTTGTTTTTTTCGACGAAAATTTTTCAAAGTGTTATTCGTTAATGATAAATTTTATTGGGGGAAAAGGAGGGAAATGGGGGGGAGGAATGGGGAGAAGAAAAAATTTTCTAGAACAAACAAACAAACAAACGTTTTTTTTTTTTTTTTTTTAAAAAAAAAAAAAAAAAAAAAACGATTTGCATGATTATTATTACCTTATGATTGTTTACATGTCGTTTATATTACATTATTAAACCCCCACTTTTGCGTGTTTGTATGTTTGGGTTTGGGGGGGTAAAAATTACTTCATTTTTTTTTTTTTAATGTTAAACGTGCGTTCATAAAAAAAAAAAAAAAAAAAAAAAAAAAAAAAAAATTTGATGGTTTTTACAAAGGGATTATATAATTTGTAACGTTTTTTTTTTTTTTTTTTTTTTAAATATATATAAATACTCGCGCGCGTGTGTTTGTTTTTGTATACAACCGGATTGTTTTTTAATGTTGGTTTTATTAAGTTTTAGTGATGTTTTTGCATGTTTAACTACTCGAAATCTTTTTTTTTTTTCTTATTTTATTACCACACAAAACAAACACACACCCACCTTTCCCCCACTCAGGTTTTACCCTCCCTCATGACGTCATTTTAATCCGCCACCCATTTTTTTACTTTGGTTTTGTTTGTTAAGAAAATTGCGAGTGTTTGTTAAAAGTTTGTTCTCGTTCTTTAAAAAAAAGTTTACGTAAAATTTTTTTTGTTAAATTATTAAATTTTATTAACGACGACGACGACGACGACGGTGGTGGTGGTGGTGATGACATTTCCCCCTCCCCTCCCCCCTTAAACTCTGTTAAATACACAAAAGATTAAAAAAAAAAATTTATGCATATAAAAACAACCCTTTCGTTAAAATAATAATAATAATAATTAATAATTTTTTTGTTTATGTAAAAAAAAAAAATTTATGTAAACCTTTTAATAAAGAAGATAAGAAAATAATTTTAAGAGAGAGAGAAAGAGAAATAACAAGTCTCAGTACGGATTAGATTAAAGAAAACAAATCAAAAAAAAAAAAAATGGCGAAGAAAAAGGAGAGGGGGAAAAGAAAAGTCAGGCAGGCTTTAAATTTTCCTTTAGAAAATTTAGGAGATTTTTTTTTATATAAAAAAAAAAACTGGAAAATCAAACGGGAAAAAAAGAAGAAAATATGAAAATCTTGTCATTACAAAATTCAAACGAGAAACCTTTTCCTCTCTCTCTCTCTTTTAGAAAGAGAGAGAGATAAAAAGGAAAAGGGTAGATGAAGCAGAAGCAGAAGACGAAGAGAAAAAAAGGAAAATGTAAAAGAAGAGAAATATGAAAAAAAAAAAAAAAAAACAAAAAGAAAAAAAAATGAGGAAGTGAAAAAGATGAAATGAAAGAGAGAGAGAGAGAGAGAGAAAAGGGAAAATGAAAAAATTAGAAAAGTGTCCGGAAAATTTTTTCACTCTTTTGCTCTCGTGTTATTTTTTAGATTAAAAAGCTTAAAAGTAAATTGTAAGCTTTGAGGTCTTTGAAGTTTAAATTATTAAAAAAAAAGAAGAATGATGACGAAATTTTCTTTCTACACTTTTTATTACTTTTTATAACCCGTATATACATAATAATTTATTATTATTATTATTATTATTTTAATAAATAAAAAATATTTTTTAAAGAAAAATATTATTATTATTACGTAAATTAGAAGCATTCATCGTTCGTTTGTTTATTATTATTATAATAATGATAGTAAATCATGTTAATGATCGATGAGAGTTAGAGCATATTGTTTTCATTTTTTGTATAAAAATGTGTAATATGCACTGATGCAGTGAACGGATGTAACGGGATGAAAACAAACGGAAAACAAACAGAAAACAAACGAGAAACGTTATGGAAAGCATAAAACGCACAACCGCAAACTTTTTTTTTTTTTTTTCTTTACAAAATATTCAATTGTGGGGCGAAAATACATAAAGTTATACTTAAACTATTTTAATAAACATGATGATAATAATGATGATATTAATAATAGTAATGATGATTATGATGATGATGATAATAAAAACTTTCTTTTCCTTTTCCCTTTTTTTTTGATCGTTTATAATTTTTCCTTCTTTTAACCTTTTTTTTTGATTTTTTAATTTCCTCGTTATTTCCTGTTTGGTCCGTTTGCTGTTTGCACCCGACAACTTTTAAATTTTATTATTTAAAAAAAAATAAACACGAAATTTTTATCATTATTATTATCAAATAATAATAATAATAACGAGCAAAAGAAAGACAACAAATTTGTCCGACATTTTTTTTTTTTTTGGTTTTCGCACTCGAAACGAGAATTTTTTTTTTAACTTTCACGGCGTAAAATTTTTTTTTTTTTTAATAATTAATAATAAAATTTTTGGAATTACCGGAAACGAAAACGGGGGTGAGGCGAGAGGGAAGGGGGAAAAAAGGAAAGAACGCGTTGAGGAGAAAAAGAATAGAAAATAAATAATAAAAAGAAAATAAAACCGTTTAAAATAATCGGTTTTAAAATTTAAAAAATTTTTTTTTTTAAATCGATCCATCGATCGATCGATCGTGAAACAAACACGTACAAACAAACGCTCACGCCCACCCCCTCCCTTCCCAACACCCATAAGCAAACAAACAAACAAACACGGTTGTTTTTCATTAATATAAATAATTGTACGTAAAATTCAAAAACAAAAAAATGATTGCTTTTTCCCGAAATGATAATTGTTAAAGAGTCGTGTTTCCGGTTTATTAATATTTAATAACCGGAAGTTATCAAGGGTAACAGCTAATAACAATAATAATAATAATAACAATAAAATAAACGATTTAAAATTGAATTCTTTTGTTTAAAAAAAAAAAACAAAATGAAAAAATCACTTTTTTTTTTTTAAAGAATAAAATAATTATTGTTAAAAAAAAAAAGAAAAGGAAAAAGAAAAGAAAAGAAAAACCGTTGAAAAACAAGAAAATTTTAATGATTTTTTTTTCTTTATGGTAGTAATGATGAAAGAGCGGGAGGGGGGAGAGGAGGTAAGAGGAGACGGGGAAAAGAGCCGTGCGGGGAAGCGTGAGGGGGGGTGGGGTGAAAAGAGTGTAGTAAAAGGAAAATGAAGAAAATCTTAATTTGAAAAAGAAAGAAAAGCTTAATCAATAATTTATTCTTCTGCTATTTATCTTTTCTTTTATATTTTTTTTTTTTTTTTTTTTATAAGAAAACGTTTTTGTTCTTTTTTTTTTTTTTGCTTGCTTCCTTCCTTGTAATTTAGAAATAAATCTTTTTTTTTTTTTATTTCGACATTAATAATAATAATAATAATAATGAGAAAAATTCGTAAATTGAAATTTTCCGAGAGAGAGAGAGAGATTGTGGGGGTCGGTCGTCATTATATAAAACAATGAAAGCCACGCCATTTTGCTCGAGGGATGAAAAAGGAGGATTTTTTTTTTTTTTGTAAAAACTTGTAGGAAGAAATTTCCGTCGAATGAAAAGGTCCCCCTACAAATGTATTTCGGGATACGTTTTCAATAAATCTGGATAAGGAACTTTGGAAAAATCTAGAAATTCCTTGTTATAAATAATAATAATAATAATAACAAAGTCAAACTAAACGCATTTAAGTTAAACAGCATCAGATTGATACTTGTTAGTACTACTAATTGAATGGGTAACCGCCCCTCCCCCTGGAGAACATTATGTGCCATCTTTGGATTTAATAAGAGAAGGTATAATAACAATTTTTCTCCTTCCTAAAACTGCTCCTGATCCTGATTACTACATAGATGTCGTCATCACCAGTTTAGGAATAAGATTGACTTATATAAAATTCACGTGGGGGGCTATTTAGGAGATAAAAAGACGAAACTTATTCAAACGTTCCTCACTATCAGGCATTTATTTCTTAGGGATAAGGTTTGGAATCTGGAATAAATGTTTGGAAAAAAAAAAAAACTTGAATAAACACACGAAAATTTCTTTATAAAAAATAAAAAAAAAAAATAAATAATAATAATAATAATAATAATAATAATAATAAATTAATTAATTTATCGTAAATATGTAAACAGCGAATTTCGAATCAGATAAATAAACGAAAAAAATTGTTTTGAATACAGGTTAGAGTTTCATTTTTGGAACCAAAAAAAAAAAAAATGGTTCCCTCAATCCACCAGGGGGATCCCCTCATCATCATCATA
>NW_002987854.1:583343-585857 GCF_000006295.1 Pediculus humanus corporis | reverse complement strand
TTAAATTTATTTTTTATTTTTTTTCCCGAGTATCCAAAGTAATAAAACCGGAAAAGTTTTGTTTAAAAAAATTGATAAAATCCCCCCATGGGAAATTTTTTTTTAAATTTAATGTTTAACTTACGCGTTAATGATAAAAATTTTTTTTTTTTTTAAATAAAAGAAAAAAGCGGGCGGGCGGGTTTCAGAAAAAGATTTTTAGAAAAACAAAAAAAAAAAAAAAAATTTTCCAAGTTTCCGAAAATGAAAGAAAGAGAGAGAAAGAGAGAAAAGATGAAGTAGTTGATTTATTTTTTCATTTTTCTTCTGACTAATATCACAAATGAAAAAAAAAAAAAAAAGGAAAACTCACGAGAATTAAAAAAAAAAAAAAAATTGAAAGGGAAAAACTTTTTTTTTTTTTTCTTTCCAGACCGTTGGTGTGTGTGTGTATATTTTTTTTTTTTCCTCAAGAAAATAAAAAAGTTTTAAAAAGGTTGTTAAGGACATATTTTTAAAAATGGTCCTTTTAGATTACTTTTCTTTTTAGTATAAAATTCAACTTTATATCCTAATTAAAAGAAGAAGGGGGGGAGGGAAAAAATAAAAAAGAAAAGAAAAGAAAAGATGTCAAAATAATAAAACTAAATTGAGAAGATATAAAAATCTCGTTATTAAAAAAAGAAAAAATTTTTTTTCTGAAATTTAAAAAAAAAAAAAAGAGTCGTTTTTGGAAGTGTTGTAGAATAAAAAAGAAAATGAAAGAGAGGAAAGGAGAGAGGGAGGGGTAGGGAGGAGTAAAAAGAGAGAAAAGAGTTTGTTTTTTTTGACTTTTTCATTCAATGCATTTGCGCCATAAATTTTTAAACTCTTTTCTTTTATTCTTTTTAAAAAAAAAAGTTTTTCTTTCTCTTTCTCTTTTACTTCAACCGCCGGCTTTTAAGTGTTATCACCACCACCACCATCACCACTTTGGAGGTGTAGCAAAATAAGACAAAACGAAAAATATATATAAATAATTTATATATGCTTACCTTATGTGTATTGAATAAAATTTAACGGCGCTGTTGTGCGTGTTACGGGGTGGTGCCCAGGATAAATTAGCAGACCGTGATGTAAAACCCATTATCAAAGGTCTTCCCGGTGGATCAGGCACGTCTGTAACAACAACAACAAAAAGAAAACAATAAATTTTATATCTTATCTTATCCCACCTAAAAACCTTCCAACAGCATTGTTTTCACCTAACGATTTCCTTCCACAGTTTTCTTCCAGAATGAACTTTTACTTTTACTTTTTTCTTTTCACTTTAAAAAAGGAAAAAAACCCGTTACAAATTAACGAAAAAAATTTTTTGAAAATAATTATTATTACTTACTGCTGCCACTTTAAAAATAAAACTTTTAATTTAACCGGAAGGGTCAGAGACGAACGACCGGAAATTTTTTTTTTTTTGTTTTTGTTTTAAAAACAAAAAAAAAAAACTTTTTTTGTTTTATTTTATTTTAAGAGACAATTAATTAATTAAATTATTTATTTATAAAAACGATTTAAACCTTTCACGATGTATTAATTAAACAGGTAAAAAGAGAGAGAGAGAAAGATAGAGAAAGTATGACAGATTTTTTTTTAAAAGCCGTTATAATAATAGCTGTGGAGGCGGTGATGATGGTGGCAATGGTGGTGTTGGTAAAAGGAAAACAAACGACAGGAAAAAAAGAAAACTGTCAAAGTTTTATATATATATATATATATATATATATATATATATATATATATATATATATATATGTACAATCAATAAAAGTTGAAATTTAAGGTTTGAACGTGTCACTAGTTAAATTAATTAAATTTATTTGTTTTTTATTTACCGTAAAAAAAATAAAAATAAAAAAATTTTTATTTATTTATTTCCACGCGTCGAAAATGTTTTTTTTTCCTTTTTCCTCCCCCTCGCCCAGCTCCTCCTTTCCCCCTCACCCATCCACCCCCTCTCCTAATTATTTATTATTACCTTTTTCAAAAAGGATTTATTCTTTTAACGATTTTGATAATATTGGAAAAAATCACACATAACGATTTTTTTACAAAAAAAAGATAAATTTATTTTTTTTTTTAAAAAATCGATGGATTAATATTTTTTTTTTTACCAAGTCAATATCGTGATGATAATGATGATAATGGGCACGCTTATAGTGATAATAATAATAATAATAATAATAAACAAACAATACGATTTTCGGGGGCTGTTTTTTTTTTTTCCAAACGTTTATTCGTCGCATGGGATTGACCACAAAAAAAAAAACAAACAAACGCGTTACGTTTTTCCTTTTCTTTCTTTTACGTCGTTTTAAAATCTTTCTGAGTCGATATTTTAAATCCTTTTCTCCGCCATTTTTTTTTTTTTTTTACTCTTGAGAATTTCATGTTGGAAATTCTACGAGCTTTCCATCCTCATTACCAATTGTTTTTTTATTTCGCTAAAAAAAAAAAAATTTCCCTTTTGTTTCGACATTTTCTTTCTCTCTCTCCGTT
>NW_002987854.1:579752-583094 GCF_000006295.1 Pediculus humanus corporis | reverse complement strand
AATCGATACATCGATCGATACTCGCACGAAAATCAATAATTAAATAAATAAATAATTAATTTTTTTTTTTAACGATCTTGACCTACATGATCTTGAATTCTATAATTGCTACAAAACTTAACGATGATAATAATAATAATAATTTTATATAATTAAATTATTTACATAAACGCAATTTAAAAAAAAAAAAAAAATGAATGCTTTCATTGTTGAATGCTGTCGTAAAACAACAACAGCAACAAATAATAATAATAATAAAAATAATATTAATAGTCATTAAAAACGTGAAAACTATAAAAATTTATTCATTCCTTTTTTTCTTTTTTTTTTTTATAGCGCTCTATAAAAATAAAAATAAAAAAAATTTAATTTTAATTGCAAAATAAAAATCGATTTATTTATTTGTTGTATTTATTTATTTTTCACTTCGATTGTTTTTACAACAAAACGGTTTCGTTTTATTATTATTATTATTACTATTATTATTATCATTATTTTACTTTCTTGAAGAAGAAGAATAAAAAAAAGAAAAGAAATGGTTTTTGTTTTAAATAAAAAAAAAAAGGAAAAAGAGAGAGAAAGAAAAAAAGCGGTTAAAAGAAATGATGAGGTTCGGATTGGTTTAGACGATATTAAAACATTTCCACGGATTTTTTTTTTTTTTTTGTTTCGATTGTTTTTATATGAAAGAGAGATCCCGGGGGAAAAGGTGGGACAGGTGTGTGTGTGAGTGAGAGGGGGGAAGAGGGAAGGAAGGGGGGCAAACCGAATGAATGCACATGTATTTATATGGAGTGAATGTGAATGTTATTGTGTATATTTTATTAAGGTTGAAAATGCGTGAAACCATAAAAATAAATTTCCGGTTAATCAGTTTTTTTTTTTTTTAATAAATATATATATGTATGTTTTTTTATTTAAATAAATAAATAAAAATGGCGGTTTTTTTTTTATTTATAATAAATAAATTTTTTTTTAAATTTAATTTTAAAGTCGTAAACGTAGTAAATAAATAATGATGGTGATGGTCGCGTTGGTAAATGTTATTATGAATGAATATTATTATTATTATTATTTTTTTTAAATAAATGATTTGTTTACATTTGTTTTCTTGCCACTCATCCCCCCCTCTCTCTCCCTCTCTCTCTCTCTATCTTTGTCGAATTTTCTTGTACTCATTTTTTATTTTTTTTTCTCTCTTTTTTTTTCCGTCCCTTTACTTTTTTCTCTTTATCTATTTGTATATCTTCCTGTTTTATACTGTCATTTTTCTTCTTTTCCCTCTCCTCTCATTTTTTCTCCTCCTCTCTTTTTTTCCTTTTTTTTCTCTCTCTTTCTCATTTTTCTCTATTTATTTCAATTTTTCTCTCTCTCTTTTTCTGTCAACTTTCCTTATGTTTTTTTCTCTTCTTCTGTTTTTCTCCCTGATTCTTGCTCTTTACTTTCCTTTTCCTTTCTCCGTACTCTCTGCCTTTTTCCCTTCTTTTCTCTTTTTCTTTCTCTGTCTTTTTTTTCTCTCTCTCTCCTTTCTTGTCTATCAATTTTTCATCAGTTTCTCTCTTTCTCCCTCTCTTTTAATATCCCTTACGTTCTCTTTCTTCGCTAACTTTTCTTATGCTTCATTTTTATTTCTTTTTTTTCTCTGTTTGTTTCCTCCTTTTTATTTTTCTTTTTCTCTCTTTCTCTTTGTCTATTTTCTTTTCTCTCTTTCTCATGTTTTTCTGTTTCCCTTCTTTTTTTTTTCCCCATGTTTCTCTCTTTCCCTTCCCTTCCTTTTCTTTCTCTCTTTGTTTTTTTTCATAATCTCTTTCTTTATCTCTTTCTCTCTCTCTCTCTTTCTTTCCTTTTTTGTCCTTTTAAATCTTTTTCAATTTCTCTCTCTCTTTCTAATTATTCTCGTAGTTTTACTTAAATTTAACGATATGAAAATGTTTACCAAACCTATAAGAAAACAACCGCAAACAAAATAAAAAAGGAAAAATCATTTTACCCTTTTTATTATCTCCTTTTTCCTCTCCCCCACACCTTCCCTCTATTCATCCATTTAAACCTTTTTTATTTTAAATGTTTATAATAATTTTTAACGATTATTGTTTATTTCTACCGAAAAAAAGGAAAAACATTTTCTTATCCGCAAAAATCATTTAAACAAAACTTAAAGACTAAATAATTGAAAATTTTTTTTTTTGGTTTTTTACACGATTAACATAAATAAAAATAATTAACAAAACAATTTCAAAAAAAAAAAAAAAGAATGAAGGAAAGAAGAAAGAAGTAAAATTAAGAAAAAGCAAAAGAGAGAGAGAAAAAAAAGAAGTTAATAGAGAGAAATAAAAGAGAAAAAGAGAGGGGGGAAGAAGAAAAGTAAAAATGGAAAATATTTGACCACAAATGCCGGCTTTAAAATAAATTTTGTAGGCTTTTCTTTTTTTCCATTTTTTCCTTTTTTTTCCTTTTAGAGCTTTTAGTTTTCACTTTTTTTTTCCTTTTTATCCAAACATTCATTTTCATTTCATTCACTTTTTTATGTACATACATACATATATATATTTTACAATCGTCCTTCTAAGTAATAATTTATAATCGCGTTTTATTTTAATAAGAAAAGTAGTGACGTCATTGCCTTTTTTTCTGACGTTATTAATTGCGATCTATTGAATTTAACCGTTTTTATTTATTTATTTATTTTATATTCGTGCACTTTTCTAAATTAAAAAAATGTCCACACGTTTTTTTTTTTTTTTTTTTTTTTGTTTTCTTCTTTCTCATACATTTATTTTATTTATTTTTTTCCCTCAGGTTTTCATTTTTTCCCTTTTTTTTTTAAAGAAAAATATGTGTGCGTGTGCGCGTGCGCGTATATAATGAGGAAAAAATCGTGATTAGAATTTAAAAGTAAAAGAAAAAACAAAAAAAACGTTTTTTTTTTTTTTTTTAACTTAAAATATAAGAAAACTGATATTTTAAAAAAAGAGAAAAAAGGGAAGTGACGTCATGTCACATTCAATCATTTATTTTCATTTTATATTTTTTTTTTTTTAAAACGTCACAATAAGAAAAAAAAAATTTTTTTTTGTTACTTTTACCTTTTTTTTCATTTCCGCCATTTTGTTTCTCGACATTTTTTTTTTTTTTTAAAATTCAGGTGATTGAACGAATAGAAATTTTTTTAACGTTTGTTCTCGTTGTTATTGTTGTTGCATTCGTAATTTTTTAAAAGTAATTTATTATAAATTTTGCAATATTGAACAACCGGAAACTCCACCCACTCACCCACCCAAACAAACAAACAAACAAAGGAAAAAAATTTTACCTATTTTTTGTTTTTTAACGTTTTGACAG
>NW_002987854.1:573905-575681 GCF_000006295.1 Pediculus humanus corporis | reverse complement strand
ATTTTCTTTTTTTTTGTGTGTTAATAATTTAATACGTAATTAGTCATTTATTTGTTTATTATTTATAATCGGTTGGAATTTATCGAAAAAAAAAAAACGCGCGTAAAACTTATCATTATTATTATTAATAGTATTATTATTAATATTATTATTATTAAATCGACAACATGAAATGAATTCGTTTTTGTAATTTGGTGGGAGGGACGTAGGGAGGGAGGGAGGTAGGGGAAGTGGGAGGTAGGGTGAATAATTTGCAAAATATCAGATTAAAAATAAATCCTAATAAAAAAAAAAAAGAAAAAAAATGACAATGATGATAAAACGAAACATTCGACTAATTGGTTTTTTTCAATCTTTATCTTTTTAAATGAGGAAACAACATTTTTTTTTTAATGAGAAGGTTTTCCTGTTGAAATTTCTCCCCCCCCCATATTTAATAAAAAAATCGATTACGTAACGATTATTCTATTCTTTTTTTTAAAAATTATTTTAATAATGATAATAATATAATAATCAAATTAAAACAAATTATTTTTTTCTTATTGTTTAAGGGAGAACAATTAATTAATCATGATCGCTCATGTTTATCATACGGCATCATCACTTTTTATATACTTTATGAAACGCGAGACCTGTGACGTAACCTGTGACGTAACGAACACGTATGAGAATACGAATGTAAACAAACTTGTTTTTGTTTTTTCCTCCGACTTGTCCATTTAAAATTTAAGTACCCGAAATGGCGAAATCTGATTGGTCAAAATTTTCCGCACTTAATACGTTTTTTTAATCGTTTTTAGTTTTAACTACACCACGAATTATTTAGTATATAAATAAATAAAAATATGATTTTACTTTGATTATTATTATTATTTTTCTTTTTAATTAATTTTTATGCTCTTTTTCTTGTCGGAGTTTTTCAGAAGAAGAAGAAGTCATTCTAAATTTTTTTATTTGAATTTCCTTTTTATACCCAAACGTGGTGGTATAGCTCAGTGCACTCCCACGATATAACCCCATTTCCGGTTTTTCGGTCGAAGTATTTTTTTTTTATTTGTCGCGGATGTAAGAACACGCCCGTTAACTTCCTCCTTAATTTTTCGAAATCGTTCCTTAGAATTACATCCGGTTTGTGTAAAGCCGGCACTCTTTCCGCCGGCATGTGAATTTTTTCGTAATACAAATTTTTTTTTTATTAATAATTTGCAAACATAATAATAAAAATAATAATAATAATAATAATAAGCCAACGGCCATAGCGTGCTGGTCACACCGGTTCCCGTACGATCACCGAAGTTAAGCAGCATCGGGCGTGGTGCAAACTTGGATGGGTGACCGTCTGAGAACGCCACGTGCTGTTGGCTTAAAAGAGCAAAAAAAAAAAAAAATGAGAACAAGACAAAGTAAGAACCAAAAAACAAATCTTGTTCTACTGTCGACCTGAGGCAGCTCGACGAGAACGTGAATTTCACTGCTTCTGACCTGGCCACTCCAAAGATGTTAGTCACCGGAGCCCAGTTCAGGAGACAAATCGTTCCCATCGAAAAAGACGGACTCAGGAAGACCTTCAAGAATTGATGTGGTACTATCTTATAATAAGTGGCACCACCGAAATTCGAGTATTTGTCCCTAAGGAATCGGGTAGAAACCTCGGATAAATACTTAAAAAACTCCGACAAGTAGCCTTGTCGTGTTTAATGGTGGATAATAATAATAATAATAATAAAATTTTAATCAACCGCGTTATTACTATTAAAGTAAAATAAAATAAAATTT
>NW_002987854.1:568484-573215 GCF_000006295.1 Pediculus humanus corporis | reverse complement strand
TTACTTCCCCCCTCTCCCCTCTCCCATTATTTTTACAAACATTATAAATTAAAATTTTCTTTTCGAGTTTTTTTGTTTTTTTTTTTGTTTTTTTCCTCCATTTTGTTTAAATAATTTAAAAGTTTTTAATTAAACAAAAAAAAACCACAATCAACGACTAATCAATCATAAAATGAAATTTTTTATTTTTTTTTTTTAATAATTTTCAAAAAATTTTTAAATATCGACGAAATATGTAAATTTATTTAAAAAGAAAGAAATTAAATAATTACGTTGTCTGCTAATAATAAACGTCAAAATAATAATAATAATAACAATAATAATAATGATAATAAAAATATGTGAAAATGATAAATTTTTCTTTATTTTTTTTTGCATTACCAGCGAAAATTGTTTGTTGTGTTTGCTTTATGAAAAAGTAAAAAGTTTTGAAACGAACCCGGGTCACACACACACACACACAAAGAGAGAGTGAGAGAGAAAACTCTTTGGAAACAATTCAAAATCTCGGTTTCAAATTCTTGATACGCAGTCAAAAAACTTTTACGCTTGCCTATGCGATTTTGTTTTTCAACATCGATCATTTTCCCAACGTTTTCCCTTTTAACCTCATCTCTTTTCGTCTCTCTCTCCCATCTCCTCTCTCTTTCTCTTTCTCTCTTTTTCAACATATTTTCTTCTTTATTCTAATATTAAAAAAAAAAAAGAAAAAAATCTCTCGTCGATACCGTCGTCCCATCCACATAATTGCAAATAAGAAAAACGAAAAAAAAAAAAATTTTTTTCTTTCTTTCTTTCTTTCTCTCTTTTTTTTTCTTTTTGCTTCCATCATTTCCGTTTTCACATAAATTTATTACCTTTTTCTTTATATTTTTACATTCTTTAAAGTAAAAAAAAAAAAAAAAAAAAAATTCCGCTTCGAATCGTAAATAAATTTTTTTGCGAAAAAGAAAGAAAAAGATTACGTATATACATATAAATCCTTTTTCTTTTTTTTTTGATTAAAAAATTTTTTCGTGACCTTTAACCCTTTTTTTTTTACAATTAAATAATTTATATATATGCACACATGAGTAAAAAATTAAACAGAAAATGATTTTCCAATGAGAATGAATGAATGTAACGAGTTAACATTTTTTTTTCTTACTTAAAACGATAATTATTAAAATCCTTTTCCCACCTTTTCCCTCCCCTCTCTCTCTCCCTTTCTTCCTTTCTCTCTCTTTTCACAATCGTTTATTTATAAAAAAAGGAAAGGAAAGGAAAGGAAAGTAGGGAGCCAATAAGGAAGGTGATTACATGGCATTTAAATTTTCTTTATTTCATTTCGTGTTATCTCGTCGATGGTATTTTTCATTCTTTAATTAGACACCTGGTACCTTTTAATTAATTTTAATAGGATTTTTTTTTTTACAACATCAAAAAAAACATCTCCTCTCTCTCTCTCTCTCTCTCGTATTTATTTTCAACGTGAAAATATATATTTATAAAAAAAAAAAAGGATAAAAATCATTATTATTGTTATTATTCTCTCCCATTCTCTCTCTCTTTTCTTTTAAGAACTGATTTAACAATTAGCACGTAGAGGAAAAAGCAATTTTTTCCCTTTTTTTTTTTAATGATTTTAATTACCTGAAATTTTTTGTAAAGAAATTAATGAGTTTTTTTTTTAAATATAAGAAAAGATAGATGATGATAAAGAGAAAGAGAGAGATGGAAAATAATAATAAAATCGATTGGTAAAATAATATTCGCGTTTAAACCCTTTTTTTTTTTTTTTAAAGAAAATTATATGTAAACGTTTTAGGGAAAATAAGAAATCTTTAATTTTGTTTTAATATTTACACGAGGAAATGATTGAGATTTTCATTTTCTCCAGTGTTTACTTCTAGAATTTTCCATTCTGGAAATTTAGTGTTGATTAATGATTTTGGAAAATGACCCCGAAATAAAAAAATAAGGAAATTTTCGGAAAATTTACGTTCGGTCAATTTATCTATCGATTAATTAAATAAAATAAAAAAAAAACTAAAAAATTTCCTATTTCCAAAACTCCAATGGTTTTCCAAAACAAAATGGAGTCGATTTTAAAGGCGGGGAAGGGGAGGGGGAAATTGGCGGCGGGAAATTTAAATTTTTTAAATAATACAGTAAAAATAATAATTTTTTTTTTTCGTCAACCGTACTTATAAAAATGAAAAATAAAAAAAAAAGGATAGGGGAGGAGTGGAAGGAGGGAAGGAAGAGGAGGATAAAAGGGAGGAGAGGGAAAAAAGGAAATTAGAAATAATCAACCTTTAAAGGTTTTCTTTTTTTTTTTCTTTACATTTTATTTCAGATGACAACTTCATCTGTTTTAATCAATCTTTTCAAGTGTTCATTTCCTATCTAATTTCAAGTTATTTCTTTTTACCATTACTTATTCTTTCACCTAATATAATATAATAAGGTTAAAGATAATTATTATTATTATTTTTTCGTTAATAAATACCGGAAATGATACGTCGAAAAACCGGAAACGAAACAAAATAAATTAAAATAAAATAACTCGAAATAAAAAAATTAAAAAGTTTTTTTTTTTTTTTTGCAAAAAAATCCCCCATAAAATATTTTTTTTCCTTTTTTTGTAAAACAAATATGGCGTCCGATTTAACTTTAAATATAAAATTTAATTATTATTATTATTATCATTATTATTATTATTATTATTTAAATGTTTTACTTAGAATTTTTTTTGTTTGTAAAATTTTAAAAATCAATTAATTGTTTTTAAATAAATTTTTTAAATAAACTTTTTAAAAACAATTTTAGTGTTTTTCTTTTGTTTGTTTGTTTTCTTTTTTTTTTTGTTCTAGAACTTTCCCTTCTTATTCTTCTTATATACGAATTTTAAACTTAATAAATGTTTCGATTCATTTAACGTTTAAAAACAAAAAATATTTTAAATAGAAAACCGATTTTTTCTCGTGGACAAAACTTAATAGGAATAAAAAAAATAATAAATTAATTTAATTAAAAATAAATACGAAATAAAAAAGAAAACATTAAAACGAGGTACCGTACACGCACACGCACACGCACACACAAATTTTAAAACTAATTAATTTTATTAAAATAAAATTAAAAAAAAAAATTAAATTCGAATTATAAATCGTTAAAATTCATTATTCAAAACAATAACATAAAATCGAATCAATTTTTATTGTAACTATATGACGTCATCACAGAATGATTAATAGTAAATAAGAGCGAAAAGGAAATTTCGAGGGGAAAGGGGGGGTTTAATTTAATTTTTACAGGAAAAAATAGTTATTAATTATAATAGAATTCAAAAGGTTATTTTTTCTTTTGTTTCAAAAATTATATTATTCCACAAAAGTTATAATAATTTTAAGAGAGAGAGAGAGAAAGAGAAACAGAGTGAGTGTGTGTGCGTGAGTGCGTGCGTGAATGTGAAAAACCTTTTTTTTTTTTGTTTTTACCTTTCCTCGTTCACGATCCTCCAAGGTTACAACATTTGATTATGAAAATGTGTCGCATTTTAATAAAATTTCCTCGGGCATTCTCTCTCTCTCTCTCTCTCTCTCTCTCTCTCACGCTCTCACTCTTTGTAATATCACCTTAAAATCTAAAATTTAATTTTAAAAACAAAAATATTAACACCATATATACATATATACGTGATAACTTAAACGAATTATCATGAGTCAAATGTTTGATTACGTCACAATAAATATTAATTATCAAAATGATAAATAGATGGCGCGCACGCGCCCGCGCCACAGAGTGGGAGAAAAAACAAAATGGTTGACAATTGTTAATTACGTCAAAGTGATTTATGTAAATAATAAATAAATAAAAAAAAACATTTATTTTTAATAAAGAAATTGTTATAATTTACGTTTTTAAAACGTTTTTTACCGTTTCAAGTGATATATATATATATATATATATATATATATTTATATTATGTAGTTTGTTTTGTATGACGTTTAATAATATTCAAAAATTAATTTTTAGAAAAACTTAACGGTTTTTTTTTTTGTTTGTTTTCGACAATGTAGAAAATAAGCAAAATAATAATTCTTTCCAAAGAATAACTTTGGAATGTTTTTTAAACGCGATTCAACTAAATGATTCTACGGGTATCATAAATTAAAATGATTGGTTTTCTATACATTTGGTTTTTTAGGTACCTTCGAGAGGTTTAAAGGAAATTCTGAGATAATGGCCGCGCTATAATGCCAGAACAAATGGTAAGCACACATTAAACGCTTTCAAATTCAACGAGTAGTTGTGTTACAAGTGTCAATAGGTACTTAAGGTTTAAATTTTAAGTTTTACTACTTGATAACACAGTTTGGAAGCATGCCTTGATGTATAACAACCCCTCACTGTAATGATAACACGCAATCTATTGACATAATTAAAAAAAATTGTATCAAGAAAGTCCAAAATGAGGATAAGAAAACCAATTTCATTTCACAAATTGATTTCTTAGGTTTTTTTTTGCAAGAAATTAAAAAAGTAATTAACTAAATTTCTTCAAAACAAACAAACAAACAAACAAAACACCAAACCGAACCTAAAGAAATTGTTTTATATAGTACAGCCTTTTGAAAATAAATTAAAGAAAGATGTTTGTTACAAGACAAAAAAAAAAAAAAAATGGCGATTCAAAGTAATTCCCTTAAAAAAAAAAAAAAAATCTTTTGAAAAATTTAAAATTTA
>NW_002987854.1:559906-568363 GCF_000006295.1 Pediculus humanus corporis | reverse complement strand
CAAATATATGAAAATTTAAACCGGAAATAGAAAACCCGTTTTTTTTTTTAGTCAAATGAGAAACTTTAATAAAACCGTTATGGAATCTTTTACCGTTGCTACCATCACAACCGCCATTTTGTTAATACTTTTTCTATATAATAAATAAACAGCACAACAAAGTTAAGTTAACATAAAATTTTTTTTTTTTTTTTTTATGATCGAAAAGCAAAACGAAGAAATAATAATAATAAAAACGAAAAAAGAAAAAGAAGATTCCAGAAAATAAGAATTTTTTATTTATTTTTATTGAAATTTAAACTAATGGAAAAAATAGATAGATAGATAGATATAAACCCAAGTACCTGAATTGATGATGCATTTTTACCTTTTTTTTTTTCCTTATACTAAAATTTTCCTTTTAAGAGGAAAATAAGCAAAAAAAATTATTAATATTAATAAAAAAAAGGGTAAAAAGAATAAATGTTTTCGACGTGAACAACAACAACAACACGAGAGAAATGAAAAGCAAAACGGAAATGACAAACAAACAAAATCAAGGACACAAAAGTAATACAATCCCGGGAATCTGGTCTCACGGACAGTTTAAAAAATTCTCGGGTATTCGATGACGTAACACCACCCAAAACCGGAAACAACATTCCAAAAAAAAAAAAAAAACCACCAACCTAAGTTCACCACCCTCGGGTTAGCATAACAAAAGATGGTTGAAATTATGAAATATTCAGGATGTGAGAACATTCAAGTAACCGGAAGTTATTCCGACCGTTTAGGAAGTAATAATAAGAATCATATAACGATCGCCAAAGGGCATTCTAAAGAAAATTTAAAAGGGGGGGATAAAAAAAAATGGCGTTTCGTATAACGGTTTCGTTTTATTTTTCCTTACAGAGAAATTTTCGAAAATACCTAGAATGAAGTAGACACTAGAGATGATGATGATGATAATAATAATAATAATAATTTTTTTAAAAAGTTTTTTGTTTCGTGCGTTTGACAAAAAAAAAAGGAAAAAAAAACATGAAAACACGACGGAATTTATATACATTAAAAATTAATCAACTGAACGTATTTAAAATTTAAAAATGGCGGCAGGGGAGGGAGGGTGGCGGTGGAGGAGAATGAAAAGCATCATTGAGAATTTAATTGAGCTTGGCCAACCGTCTACTGTCGTTTGTGTCAAACGTATTCGTTTTTTTTTCCTTTGACAGGATTAAATTCAACATGTTCAATTTATATGAAAGCGCACAAAAAAAATGGAAAAAAAAAAAAAGGAAAAAAAATTTATTTGACAATGTATTGATTGTAAAAAAAAAAAAAAAAAAAAAAAAAACGTTTAAACCTTTTTTTTTTTAATATATAAAGGGATAATAAAATAAAAGGAAAAAAAAAGGAAAAAAGGAATTTAATAAAATAATCGATATTATTAATGCCGTTTACGTAATTAAATTTCAATTTGTTTTCGTTTTCTCTCTCTCTCTCTCTAACTTTCAAAAAAATCGTAAAATTTTTTTCCGTTTTTTTTTCCCCCCTCTCACTCTCTTTCTCGTCGATGACGTTTGTTATTTTTTGTGACGTCACATAGGAAATTTTTGTTTGTTATGTAAAAATTAAAAAAAAAAAATATTAAAAAAAATTTGAATCGCATTAATTATTAAAATTCATTTTAAATTTACAAAAAAAAAAAAATTTTTTAATAATCGTATCGTCGTTTTATTACATCGCCTCCCCTACCATTCTTTAGCCTTTCTCCCACAAAATTTCATCTTACATCCCTACGGCCTCCCCTCCTTCCCCTCTTCCTTCTCCACACTTCATTATTTTACTTCCCTTTTCTTTTTCCTTTTTTTTTTTTTCTTCCCACAAAAAACACAAAAGCTAATTTCATTTTTCTTTTTTTTTTTCATTTTTTTTTTTGTAACAAATTAAAAATTTTTGGTTTACGGGATTTTTTTTTTGCTGTTGTTGTTGTTGCCGTTTTTTAATCAAGAGTAAAAAATAATAATAATAATAATAATAATATTTTGGGGGATTGCGTTTTTCATCATTTTTAGTTTGGGGGAAAAAAAAAAGGAAAAGAAAAAATAAATAAATCAAGTCAAAATCTGCAGAGAGAAAAGAGAAAAAAAAAAAAGAAGAAGGAAAAAAGTTTTTTCCGGTATTCAAAAAAGATGATAGAAGAGAAAGAGAGAGAAAGAGAGAGAGAAATGAAAAAGATGAAAGAGAGAATATAAAAACGAGAGAAAGAGAGAAAAAGAAAAGAGTAAACAGTTGGTTGAAGAGAAATTGTTTTTCTATAAAATGAAAAAGAGGAAAATTTATTTCTAGTTTCTTTTTTTCCTTTTTTTTTCCTTTTTCTCTTTTGCTAAAAATAAGAAAAGAAAGCAAAAAGAAAGGAAATAAACGCTATAAAATTTGCTATAGAAAAATAAAACATTCAAAAAAAAAAAAAGAAAAAATGGCAGCAGCAAGTATTTTAAAAAATTTTCCATCGAAAATTTTTTCCTTTTTTTTTTTTTTTTGGATTTTCTCCAACGAAATTTTTTTTTTGTTTTTTAATCTTTAAATTATTATTTATCAATTGTTTTTTTTTCTTTCTTATCATTTTCAATTTGTTTTGTTTTTTCCTTTTATTGATAACGATAAAAAAAAATAAAAAAAATTATTTCATTATAATTTCCGTGTTTTGTTGTTGTTACTCTTTCACACTAAAAATTTCCTTTTTTTTTTCACGTTTTTCCTTTTTTCCTCTCTTTTTTTTTTTTTGTTTAATAAATTAGAAAAAAAACATTTTAAAAAATTATTTAAAGGATTTTATAGCGATAAATATAGCGAAAAAAAAAATTTTTGTTTTATAGCTTTAAAGAACGACGACGACTCGTTAAAACGGAAATTTCGTTTAAAAAAAAAAAAACAATAAATTTGCCTTTCCCTTCTCTCTTTCCCTCTCTTTTTTTTTCAGTTGTCTGCTTTACATTCCGTTATTATTATTATTATTATTATTATTATTATTATTATTATTATTATTATTTTATTTTATTCCTTTGACGTGGTTAAAATTTTAACGATGTTGTGACGTAATTTAAATACATATAAAAAATAAAAAAAAAAACCCGCGCGAAATCAACAGCTTAAAAAAAATAAAAAAGTTAACAACTTTTTACAAAAAAAAATTTATTTATATATATATAAAGTTAAATAAAAGAAAAAAAAAATAAAAGAAAACTAGTTTCTTTAGAAAATCTTTTACATTATGCATGTGTCGAGTTGGAAACGTTAAATAACTAACGTTTTTTTATGGGGATCCATGAATGTCGACACGAGAGGATAAAAATAAATTTGCACACGACAGCTTAAATTTGAGTTTACGACCTTCCACCCCCTCTTTAAAAAAAATTTCCATCGCATTCCTAATTTTTTTTCCCTTTTCTTTTTTTTATTTTTTATTTTATTTGTGATTTTTCCCCCATTTTTTTCTCTTTTTTTTAAACTCTTCGAATTCGAAACCTGATTTTCTTTGCTTTGCTTTTTTTTTTTTTTTAAAGTTTATTTAAATTAAAAAACAAACAAATTTTTTTTAATTTTATTATCCTAAACAAACGACAAACGACAATAACAACAGCGATTCGAAAAATTTGTCTTTGTTTCGTCTTTAAAAAGCAAAAACGAGATTTTTTTATTGCGCGCTCAAAATAGTAATAATAATAAGGGATTTAATTTTTAAAAGTAAAATATAAGGTTGGCAACACTCATTACCACCCCCTCTATTCGTACTCCTCCTACCTCCTTCCTCCCTTCCTCTCCCCCCAAAAAAAAAAATTTATTTTATTTCACGTTTGAATTGTACGTAAAAAAAAAAAAACTTTGTTAATTTAAAAAAAAAAAAAAGATGTACGAATATTAGATTTTTTTATTTTTATTTTTATTTTGAATAATAAAAAACAAAAGCAGACGAAAAAAAAAAAGAAAAAAAAGAAAAACGGAAACGAAAACAAAAAAAAAAAAAAAATTTTCTCTTTTTCCGGTATTTATTATTGTACCGTTTTATTTATTTTATCGTTGTTTTCTTTCTTTTTTTTTTTTAATGTTATTTTCGTGGTCATTAACATTATTTTAAGGTAAAAATATAATAATAATTTTTTTTTTTTTTGGTAAACGACAAACGATTTTAAAAAACAAACAAACAAACAAAGGAACAAACAAAATAAAATAAAAAAAACAGAAAATCGATGTATTTTTTCCTCCCCCCCTTTCGTTTTCCGTTTATTTATTTGAACGTTTAAAGGTATTTAAATTATTTTTTTAAAACTACGCATGTGTGTGTGTGTGTTATGACGTCATTATTAAATAAAAACCGAATGCCAACATTAGAAAAATAAAAAATAAAAATAAATAATAATAACAATAGGGAAAATTAATATTAATCGTATTTTACACGTGAAAAAGAAAATTTTTCGGAAGGGGAAAATTTAAAAGAGGGGAAAGAAGAAGAAGAAGGAGGCAGAGGAAAGTGGGGGAAAAGAAGAAAAACAAAATGGCGCGACTGATGAAAATTTTATTTTGAACTTTAATTTAATTGTTTTTATTGACTTTTTTTTTTCTATTCTATTTTTTTTTTTTTTTTTAAGCAAAAGGTTTCCCTTTTCGGTTTATTCGAACGATTTCATTTGATTAACTTTAAAATTAAATTTTACTTTCTTTATTTTCTTTATTTTTTTTTTTTTACGTTTATGTTTTCCGACGCCATTTTTTTTTTTTTTTTGAAAATGAAATTTAACGTTAAATTTTCGTTCGTTAATAAATAATTAAAAATATATATATACATAATTTTTTTTTGTTAATATATTTTCTGTTGTTTCTCTGCTGTGTCGTTAATTTTAAAAAAAAATTAAAAAGATGTAAAAAAAAAAAAAAATAAAAAGAAAAAGAAGCAAAAGAAGAAGAAGAAGAAGACAAACTTTTTTTATTTTTTATTTTTAAAGTAAAATTCAAAAATTAATTAGAAAAGATGAATGACATAATAAAAAGAAGAAAAATAAGATTAGTTATTAAAGCGGCAATAAAACCTTTTTAAAGCTTTTTTTTTTTTTTAAATTATTTTTTCCTTTTTTTTTTTTCGTTTGTCGAAACGTAATAATAATGATAATAAAGTGGAGGGGGAAGGGGGATAAAAAAAATGTGAGAAAAATGAGAGAGACAGAGAGAGATGGGGAGAGAGAGAAAAAAAAAAGGGAAAAATTTTAAGCATTTGCTCGAATGTGTTCGTTTGTTTGTGTTCAAATGTTGACGTCATCACCTACGTCACGTTTCGATTTAATATACTAAAAAAATATATATATATCAAACGACATGGCGGTGGCAGTTGGGGGGAAAGGAGGGAAGGGGTAGTGGGAAACAAGTAAGCAAGTACGAAAAAAAAAATGAAAAGAAAAGAAAAGTGATTTTTGGGTTTAATGTAGGATTCAGGTACGATAAAAACATTAAATTTATTATGTTTACCGATACGTAACCTAAAATTAAATCGTGCGAATACAAAACAGAAGATAAACGATGAGCCAAACAATAAATAAAACAAAAGGTTAAACCTTAGAACGTTTTATACTTTAGAAAAGGCGTGGGAATAGAAAATAAACCAACGATATAACGAAAGAAAAAAAAATAATAATAATAATAATCATTTTCTTCTTGTACTTTTCCGCTTTCCTTCGTTTGTGCCGAAGGAAAATTCTACGAACAATGGTTGACCGTTAAAAAAAAAAAAGGAAAATGATAGGTCGGGCTATTTGCCAGATACTACCAACCACTCAGGCGTTAATGATGCTTTTACGGTTAAACAAAATTTTAACGGATAAATAATATTTAAGACTTGTATAAACCTTGGTGGTAAATATTTTATGTTAAGTCTAATTACACGTTTATTTTTACGTAAATTAAAATAATAATAATAATGATAATAATGATGATAATAATGATCATAAAATAAATTTTAATAAATTTTCAAACAACGCGTTGCGTTAAATGAAAACAAAAAAATTATTATTATTATTGTTTTGAAATTCGTCATTTTTGTTTAAGTATTAGAAAAAAAAAATGACCGTTATTTTTTTTTCTAGAAATTATGAAACGTTAAATTATTTACCGCCGTGAAAACGAATTAAAAATTAATTTGAAAAAAAAAAAAAAAATTTTCCCATGAATATAAATTTTTTCTTTCTGTTCGGTTTTTATTTTCACGTTAATTTTCTCTTTCTTTCTTTCTTTCTTTCTTTTTATTCGAATCGTAATAGTACCCTACTAAAAAAAAATTTTATTATTTCTAAGAAAGAAAAAAATGGAAAGTTCGAGAACTTAACGAAAAGAAGAAGTGTAAATAGCAAAAAAAAAAAAAAAAAAAAAACAGCGTGAAAAAATTATCATTTTTTTTTTTTTTGTAACATTAACTCTCCATTCAACTTTTCCATTTGTAAAATAATAATAATAATTATTATTATTATTATTTAGTTTTTAAAAAAAACGGGGTGGAAGGTAAATGGGGAGGATTTTGGGGGTCAAGGGAATGAAAACAACGATGACGACATCATTATTATTCTCATTACATTATACCACGAATTGTGTAATTCGTTCCATCACGACGCGGATAAAAGTTTCCTGAACGTTTTCCCCCCTCCTCCCCTTTCTTCTCCCTTTCCTTCGCGATTTATTGTTTCAAATGATTTGAAACTTTCAATTTGTTTTAAAACAAAACGATAAAAACCAAAAGGCAATTTTTAGCGTCGTGAAAAATCTCTATAGCTCTTACAAAAGTCAACGAACGAACGGAAACTTTTTAAAATAATAAATCTCCGTATAAAATTTATTTATTTATTTATTTATCTTTTGTTGTTATTATTTTAAAAAAAAAAAAAAAAGATGACGGTGATGGTGATAATAATAATAATGATAATAATAATTTGTTTTAAGCAAAATTAAATTACGTGGTAGTTTGTATAATTACCTCGTAATTTTTTTTTTTTTCTCAAAGTGTTAACAATGAAGTAATTAGCGAGCGATAAATAATGCCCGTGTAAATAAATATTCACTTATTATTATTATTATTTCCACCCCTCTCCGAAAGAATAAAAAAAGTTTGAAATGTAAATTATCGTGATTATGTGGGTGTCAAAGGGGATGGAGGGAGGGAAGCCCGGGAAGGGGAGCAACGAAAAAAAAAAAAGTTTTTCATTTTTTTTTTTTTTTTTGGGTTGTTGAAAAAACATTAAATCCTAAACTACCGGCCATTAGTTTATTATTATTATTATTATCATCATAGGGTTAAACTACGAGTTTCAGGTACTTTCGAAAACGGTCCAAAAAAAAAAAAAAATTTTTTTAATGGTTGAAAGAAGGGTTATTTGAAAATTATTGTCAATTGTTTCTCTCTCTCTCTTTGCCTCCCTTAATGAGGACACACAATAAAAATGTCCCATTAATAAACTTTTTTTAATCTTGAGCTTAATGCGTTATCTTAATTGTCAGTTCATGTTTGTGTGCGTGCATGTGTGTGTGTGTGTGTGTGTGTGTGTGTGTGTAAGAGAAAGAGAGAAAGAGAGAGAGAGAGAGAGATAGAGAAAGAAAAAAAAAAGAGAGAAGAAAATTAGTGCGGGCGGAGAAGATTATTCACATAAATTTTGTCATTGAAACTAATTATAAGTAATAAAACTAAATTTAAACAATTTAGATATATTAATTTAATAACAATAATAATAATAATAGTGATAATAATGATGATGATAATACTACCGTAAATTCGTTCTTCACATCTTCTTATAATATCGTATTTGAAACGTTTTATCGACCAAAAAAAAAAAAAAAATTTGAATTTAAACGTTAAAATAACTATTATCGATTCATTTATCACTACTATTATTATTCAAAATGGCGGCGAACACATTAATAATAATAATAATTGATATTTTAAAACAAAAAACGAGTAACTACATGTAGATAAATTTTTTTTTTTCGTCCACGTAAATATGTTGAAATCGTGGTTGTTTAAAAACGAAGAAGAAGGTTATTTATTTTATTCTTTTGCTTTTACACACGACCTTCGACCTCTACCCCTTTCCTCTCCTCCCTTCCCTCCCTCCCTCTTTTTTTCTATTATTTTTCCCGTTTGGGCTTTCACCGAAAAATTTCGATTTTAGAATGTTGAAATTTTTTTTTTTTTTTTTTTTTCCGAAACTAGAAAAAGTCGTAAAATACACCTGCGACTTTTTAAGGCAAAACATTCGTATATCGCTTAAAATCAATAACCCTGATGTATGTGGAAAACCGACTCTTCTATCTGCATACAAAAAACCATTAAAAACCTTTTTTTAACCAATTTTTTTTTTTTTTTTTTTGGGCCCGTTTTGATATTAATGTAAAATCGGATGAGAGAAAGACTGAGAGGAAGTAAAAAAAAAAAAAAAAAAAAAA
>NW_002987854.1:558888-559612 GCF_000006295.1 Pediculus humanus corporis | reverse complement strand
TCCCCCCCCCCCCAAAAAAAAAAATGGGGGGGGGGAAGGGGGGTAGGGGAAGTTTTTTTTTGCCTCCTTGGTTTTTCAAAAAAAAAAAAAAAAAACCAAAATTATAATTTTTTTTTTTCCTTTTTTTTTTTTTTGTATACCGATAGCAGGCGATTTAAAAGTTTTTTTTTTTTTTTTTTTTTTTTTTTTATCGTATTTCCACATGAGAAATTTTTTTTTTTTATTTAATAAAAAATAATAATAATAATAATAATTTTTTAAAACTAAAAAACTTGAGCCTACTATCTTAACCGTCAATCTTTTTTTTTTTTTATAAGTAAAAACCCCTTATTATTATTATTATTATTATTATTATTATTATTATTATTATTATTATTATTATTATTGTTATTAAACAGAACGAGTTAAAAAAGTTTTTTTAAAAAAAATTTAAATAACTTCTGGAAAAAAAAAATCTTATTTATAAAACCTTTTTTAAAATAAAAACGTTTTAAACGTTTAAAAAAAAAAAAAAAACAAAGACCGGAAACGGAAAATATAATTGTTTAAATAAGATTAATGGTTATCGATAATTTGTTTTTGGTTGTTTCAATATGGCGGCGGCGAAAGTAAAATACGAAAGTAAAACAACAAAAACGAAATAAAAAAAAAAATTACTTTTGTACGGTTTTATAATTATTTATTATTTTCGTGTTGGGGGTTGGGGGAGGGTGAGGGAGGGAGG